>NC_087549.1:59462603-59687603 GCF_036250125.1 Pseudopipra pipra
ATTAATATTAATTATGATCAAGCATTATGTGTAGTCATTCTATTCCTTTTCTTTGATATTTTGATGAATTGAAATGCTGCATGCTGAAGATCCTGATTTAAAAAATGCCAACAAATAATCTAAATAAAAGCCTGAGTTTATGCAGAAGTCTCTGTGTAACAATCATGCATAACCTCAGCAATAATATTATTGACAAACATTTCGCACTAAAATTCACTTTGTTACATCATTTAGCACAAATGCATGCTTCAAGTGATAGTAGGATAGGTTTCCGTTCTGCTTTTTCTGTTGTTTTTTTTTAGATTCAATTATAATCGGAAATAACTAGAATTGACTCCCAAAAGAGGTACTGAAATTATTTTACACCTTAGATACTATCTTGGGATACTCTCAATCAACCAAATTTTCAAAAAAGCCCAGAGTCCTGTAAAGTCTCACTCTGCCTCACCTGACTGGATTTGGATGCAGAAAATAACGATACAATATTTGCTTTATTCTGAAATGGTGAAATTCTGAAACATGTGCCCATCGCTTTTCATAGCCTATCTATGTGTTGGAGGCCAATCAGCATCTCAGTGATTCCCTTTCAGTGGTAAGATTCCAGCTGCCTTGGAAACTTTGGAGGAATTGCTTTCCTCCTGGTAGCACAGGGCCCAAGGACTCCCTCACTGTGGCAACCAGAGTGAGGAGCTGGAGATCCTCAGGACTCTCATCAAAGCACTGATGGGAGAGGGCAACTCATCTCTGTGGTGCTCTCCAGGGAGCTCCCACTCGTGAGATGGTCTCTTGCTTGTATGAACAGCATCCAGAGTTAACTGGGGCACTGTGACTTTCCAGAAAGTCTGTGTATCTATGTGCTTGGTTATGTGGGAATAAACAGCGTCAAGGTTTCCACCCCTTTGTCTTCACTGGAGGACTTTGTAATTTGACACCCAACCTCTTAACCCAGCCTTCTTTTGTAGGAACTAAATTTCCTTCCCCACTGTGAAGAATTTGAAGGAGACTTAGTTTCAATGAGTTCAGCATCACTGCCCTACCAGACCCCTCTCCACTATGTTATTGCAAAAGAAGACAATTTGGCTCCAAATGACTAATGCAATTCTTCTAAAAAGAATTTAAAAATTTCAGTCTTATCTGAGATTTTTGAGCCCATACCTGAGATTAGCGTTATTAATTCATAATGACCTTCCATGTGGCCTTTATGGGCTGAGATTGCTGTGCATGTTAGTATATACTGGGCAAAAATATTGCTGTTAAATGATAGACTGTATTAATAGGCAACAGGGCAAAATCCTAGTTTCTCTTTAAAAAAAAATACTGAAAAGGGGGCATTTATGCACTTTTAATGAGTATTTCGTTTGCCAAAATCTCTCATATTGGTCCAGAGGTTTGGAATGAAGAATTATCATTTGAATATGAACAATGTAAGTTCTGCTGCAATTTCAGTAGCAATCCCAAGACCTGTTTTCTTTATGTCATGAAAACTTTAGAAACATTAATAGTGCTGAATTGCCACTGGTACTGAATAATGTGGATTTTATTCTTGCCTGTACTCTTCTTGTATTCAAGAAAATAATTTAATACTTACTAATAAATAGAAGGTAACTAAAGATGACTGTGACCTAGTCTGTTAAAAATTTCTCAGTACCTTTAATTTGTTAGTAAATTGAATATATTTTATTTAAGCAGAATCATGTATACAGTATATTAACTTTTTTTTCCAGGCAATCTTTACTCAGCACAGAAAGGCCAGATGTATGGGAATTGTAAAAAATCAGGATATGCATAAAAACTGTTCAAGTGCATAAAGCAGCCCCATCTGGAAGACATCTAACAGAAATGAAGTTGTACAAAACCATTCCATTGATAATAAAGCTAATTTTTATGGGTCTGACAAGTATGTAATTATGTTCAGTGGTGCTTTTCAGATTTTATCACAGTCAATAAACCGCAGTGGTAATTTCATTCCCATTTGACATATTTACATGGAAACATTTGATTGGAGGAATTAGTAACCCTGAAAGCCTTGATAGATATGTTTTAATGATCTGTGACCTCCGCAGTCCCTCATCTGTTTATTGTTGCAACAGGCGAGAAGTCGTTCCTCTGTGACCTTTGTGGCTTTGCCGGCGGGACACGTCATGCCCTCACCAAGCATCGGCGGCAGCACACAGGTCAGTAAAGCTGTCTTTACTCTTTGCTATATTTTCTCCAGGAAGGGAGTCCCTCTACACTGGACAGTAACACAAGTCAAATAGCACGTTACAGCACAAATAATACATTGGCTCATTGTTTACTTTGCTTTTTCTCATTTTTGTAAAATCGGTATGCCCAAGGTCTGCATCAAATCTGTTAGCTGGGAGTTTGAATAATTGCTTGGGGGAGGGTGGGGGGTATTTTTGGTTTGTTTGGGTTTTTTTTTTTTTCTGAAGGAATTAGAATTGTAAAGACTGGCTTTCTTCTTTAAATGAATGATAAGTCTACTATTTTTTTTTTCCGAGGCCCAAATAGATTACCTACTGTGAAGATTTTGCAAGAGTCTGCTAGAATGTCCCTGGGTGAAAATTAGAGACTACATATAGATTAATCCATTATTTTGGACTGAGGCATAGTGTTGTTTCAGTTGCCCTTTTGTAATTTTAAGATAGTTTGTAATTAATAGGTGCAACTGTAAGAGTTACCACATGGCTGGCATGTAAAGCAAGATTTCTCTTCCAGAATTAGTAAAGCTTTCCTACCACTTGGTCATAAAATTTTAATATCAGACAAAATTAAATTGGTTCTTGGTTTCAGAAGACGAGGAAAGGTGTAAGTATTAAACATTTATTAATACATTCTACTTTAATTGTGCTTTTTAGTAGTTCCTTGTAAGTGTTTGATTATTTGAATAGATTT
This sequence comes from Pseudopipra pipra, assembly GCF_036250125.1. NCBI lineage: Eukaryota > Metazoa > Chordata > Aves > Passeriformes > Pipridae > Pseudopipra > Pseudopipra pipra. The sequence goes on from NC_087549.1 coordinate 59,465,499, forward strand.
TGTTCAAACAGACGTAGAAGTGTTGCTGTTAAAGCCAGTGTAGTTTTTTGTTTTACTGGCTATCATGAGGATAACGTATGAGTTAAGTAACTATTGTCTGATGTACAGTGGTAAGAAATGTCTAACAAATGAGAAGCTATAGTTGTTACATCATGAAATTTCCATGGATTTTGTAAAGGAATCATGGTGGGAGATTTTATTATGTCCCTGTATAAACTAATCTTCGTTCAGAACATACACCATCTAAATGTGTAATTTCCTGGAGAGCAGCTACCCTCTTTCTTGAGAGCCTGAAACCATTCTTCCCACCCTGTTTTCAGTTTATTTGAGCAACCATATTTGGAGGAGGCTTTGATGCTTTCAAAAAGGTGGGGTTTTCAGTGCCAGTCAGGCAATATCTTGAAATGGATAACCAACCCCCCCCCCCCCCCCCCAAAAAAAAAAAAGTATATTCAGGGCCAAATTTTACTTGCAAATCTAGCTAGTAATCCTACTTTCAGAATTTTTTTTTTTCTGATAATAAGGAACATCAATTTGTGGGATAGTACTGCCACAGTCAGTTCCCATTAACTGCCTGAAGTTTATGTTTTTCAAGTGACCAAGAAAAGTCATTTAGTAAATATAATAAGTTCTCTTAGTATTACACTTTCTGAACGATAACAGGAGCAATTACAACTACTGGAATAGAAGCTGTATGCTTCAGTTGTAACTAACAGCTTCCATTTTTCTGGAGCTTTGAAAAATTTTCACATATTAGCACAAGTTGGCCAAATGTGGGCTAAGAATGTTTTTCTTTAGGAGAAATAAATCATTGTTCTCAGTAGGATAGGAACTACCCCTTGGTTTTATTAGCCTACCATGTGACACCTTGGGGTCTTGCATATGCCTAGGACTCACAGTTCATGCAGCCACACAAATAGTAAACAATCATTTCAGAATGGGGAAGTAGAAGAACTGCAAATTCTTGTACGTACCCTTCTTGTCTTTACCTATTATGTGAGTGCAGAGCTGGTTCCTCCTAAATATAAGTCCCTATAATCAAATATATATTTATATTTTTTTGTATCATTAGGCCACAAGCAATAGAAAAAATATTTTCCTGATTTCTGTACAAAATTAGGCTGAAAATATGGTGTTTTCCTGGTGAAAAGCTGTCTAGGTTTTTGAAGGCATTTTGCCCTTCTTTTGCCAGTGTGGTAGAGACTTCTTGTGCTATGATCACAGGGATTTACAGGTTATAGATCATGAAGCTTGCATCTAGCAAGCATAACTTTATATTTTATGTCAGGACTGGAGACTCGTTATTACTTTGCTATTAACTTTATACTATACAGGACAGTATCTCAGAGGCAGAGGGATCTATCTTTTTGGCATTTATCTGCCTCTGTGGCACAAACAATCAGAGAAGATTCTTTAGCAGAAAAATTATCTGTAGCTTCTATTTGTTTCAAGGAGAATGACACAATCCACCTTTGCCTGCATTGTTGCACTTACATGGGTTCCCTTGTATTTTCATCCAGTGCTCAACTCTATCTCAGTCATTAGCTGCATGCACTCCTCTTTGTACCTTTTTTCCCCTCTGTCTCCAGTTGGCACAATTTTCCCCAAGCAGAATGCCAAAGCAAATTACAATCAGGTTTGAAAGGGATAGGTATCAAAAATAGTCTAAATGGCTTAAATAATTCCCTACTGTAGTACAAGCTGTCTAGGGGGCTGACATAGAACATCTTCCAATCCAAGATTACTTCTATCACTTGTCAGAGACCCTTCATTCAAGGGCAAATGAGCAAATCCTCACATGTAGTTAGGGAGTCTTAACCAACTTAACAAGCCTACTCTCATCCCAGCCTCAAGGCCTGAGATGTCCTGACACCCCAGAGAAATGTTCAGCTGCTGTTAGATATTTGACACAAGAGAGGACTGCCTGTAGGATCAGCCACTTAGACTTTTGATACTCCTGATTCTGGTATTTCTTACTCTGTTCTTCTCTTTTTAGATGAGATTATTTGTATCTACCTGGAGAAATATCTTTATCTAGTGAAAGATGCATTTTCTTTGGAAATATTAAAGGGAGCAAGAAGTATAACTTGGTGTGAAAAAAATGACAGAATATGGCCCTTGGTCACTCCTGGAGCAAACTGTAGGGACTAGTTTAGTAAATAGGATGTTACTCGTTGAAGAGATGTTTTTGCTTTTTAAATGAAAAGAAGTGCAGGAATGTTAAACTGAAAGAAAAAGCCATTAGTTTTAAGACTTGAAAAATGTTTGTACTTATGTATTTGCAAACATGATGCAGATTTCCTTGATAGAGGCTTTCTCAACTGTAAAGTAGGAACAAATAATTTGACCCGTCAAGATTTCTGATGTTTTACCAGTTGACATTTTTATTCAATGTTAAATACGTTATGTCCTTAGTGACTAATGTGGTCCTGTGAGAAATGCACACTTTGAACGTAGAATAAGCAAAGTCCTTGACTGATTTTGTCCTGGGAAAATGTTCTGTCATTATTTTATTATCTTAATGCACCTTCTTACAGTCCTATTCTGAAAGAATCTGTCTTTAGAATTCTGCAAGTCTTTTACTGACTATGTAAATATCCATGACCTGATTTTCTGTTTTGTGAATTGAAGCAATGGCAACCTGGAGTGGTCCAGAGTTTGACCGGAATTTTATCACACTGTAAAGAATACTTACATCTCTGTCTGTCGAATGCTTTACCATAGACACTTGTGGCTGCCTAGGCTGTGATAAACTGTCTGAAGAAACTTGGGCCGCTTGCAGTATCAGCCAGTGCTATGTGGTAAATAAGGGACAGCTTGTGGTGCTGCAAGAATGTATATGCCATAGTTATGGTGTGTCAACAAGACTGGGAATAAAAAATTTCATCTTTTGAGTCATCCCGAAGCAAGTGCTTTTGAGTCGTATTTTGTTCCAGTAAGAAAATCTGCCTGAAGATAGGAAGATAAATAAATAACATTGCAAATTTTAGCATTCACTGAATTTAGAATTAGTTGCATTCCACAAAGAATCTAAGTGATTATCTGAATTTTGTAATAAAAAAAGTAACTACCCTCTAAATCATTCACCAAAAATACACACACACATACGCGAAAGAAGCATATAATATCACATAATTTTAATATTTTGCCTTAATCATGATCAACTAGGAAATTATATAAGAGAGAAAAAACAAGCAAGCGTAATTATTTGTGGCTTGAAATGCAAACATGGAAACAATAATTTTAAAATATCTTTTCTTGGTGTTCTTATTTGTCTGTTCTCCTCCTTTGTTTGTCTTTTGGTATCACTCTAGTTTTCCATTCTTCAGCATATTGCTTCCATTTTGTGCTGTAGTAGCTGACTCAGTCCAAGAGTGCTGATCAGTAACAGCCTATGTTCTCTTGCATGAAATCCCTTTTTTAATGTTGGTTAATACTCCTGCAAATTGCAAAAACCCCATCCTCATCTTCTACACAATGACAGTCTACATTTGCTTCTCATGTGTTGGTTGTGGTGGGATCTTCCTGGTCATGATAGAATTACATTACAGCAGTAGGGTGTTAGCAGGTAAGTACACCTACTGTACACTAAGTACAGCACTTGTGTGGCAGTCACCATGAACTTATGGAGCTGCTTAAGAAGATCGTGTCTTTGTTCAAATATTTTCATGAATTTTTGAAGATGGTAGCTTATATCGTACAGATCACTGTTTGTATGATTACTTCTGCTCACTCATTTCAATCTTGTGCTTCTGAAGACATTTATAGGTCAATGTAATAAAGAAAGAAAATTTAATAGTATATGTGTTTTTATCCAGATGAGTGACTCACTTTGTGTTTCTATTTCTCATGTGAACTGCTCTTTTACTTTAATGTGTAGTTATATTACTCGGCATTGAATTTAATGTAAAATGTAGCCTCTTCTCTTCAACTTCCCCACCACAGCTTAAAAAAATTATAATGCTGAATACCACAGAAAATGTAGCACAATAAGGAGACTTATTGCTCTTTTCAGCAAGGGAAGAGGTGAAATTTGAAGAGCATCTCTGTTGCTTTTCTTTTCCGTTTATGCCAACATTTGCAGCAGAATGTGGAACTTGATTATAGCAAACCTTTGACCAGAAAAGACGCCAAAAACCTGGTTTTTTTAAAACTTTCTCCCTACCTCAAAGAAATTGTCTAGTGGCAAGAGAAAAAGAAAACTTCGGTCATGGTTTAAGAAGAACAGAATGGGTAGAGCTGACAAGGCTTACTGGTTAGCAGCAGCTTTAATAAATGCTTTTATAGTCTGGTGCGCACCATGAACTGACCCTTTTATCATTTGCTTTCACAAACTTTGATTGTTGGAGCTCAGATTTTTCATGTTAGGTGACTTAAAAAACTGACATATTTCAGAAGTTGGTTCCAGTATTGTCAAAAATGCAAACCCCTTTCTTCTGTGATCCCATGGTCAGGAAATGGAGCTTTTTGAAAGTACTTGTATTTAAAAACAAAATAAAGGCCCAGAAAGTGGGTCCTTGATCTTGGAATGTATATCCTTATGTTTCCCCCCCACACACACAGCTTCTTGACCATTGGGTCGTTTTGGGGCACCTATCAGGTTTTTTTCGTGGTGAGGCACAGACAAGTCTTCTATAATAGTAATGGGAGGGTAGGGTGGTTTGGGTTTTTTTACCTTTATTGATCTTTAAATAAGTAAATTTTGTCCTTGTACATTTTTGGATACTATTTTATAGTTTTTACATATGGTTTTTATTGTTTAAAAAATATTGTCAATATTGATTTTTTTTGGTGTTATTTTAATTTTGTATGAATTAGAAACTTGTTTGGAGGTAAAGAAGAGTCCTGGAATTTTTAGTGGCAGCCCATATTAAAAAAAATATTTTTATTGCCTGAAATGTCTGAAGGCATGAAGAGTGGAAGGAAAATTGGGGCACAAAAGCTTATAAGAAGCATTCTGGCCCAAAGATAGGGAAGACAAAAAATACTTGAATGAGTAGGTCTGTGGAAGACTTTAATAAATAAACAAATAAATAAAAGTACTCCTGCTACAGATAATATAGTCTTCAACATCCCCCAACCCAAAGAAATACCTAGTTGTCTCTTAGATTTTTTCAGCTGTACTTATCCATAAAGATACTGTTTCCCATGTGCAACTACTAAGACTTACAGGCTATGTTAGACTGTCTTTTTTCCTCCTGGTTTAGTTGGCTTTTGTTTTGTGGTGCTGCTGTGATGTATTTTCTGTCAGGTGAGATTTACACATAGTCCACTTGAAAGGAGCAGTTAGCCTCAAAGCTTTCCTAAGGATAAACTTCCTGGAGCAGTGGGCAAGGATTATAATTTTTCTTATGGTCTCGATGGAATTTGCAAGACCTGGCTTCAATGGGCACTTGCTTGGCTCACAACCCCACTGGCCCTGCTGTGGCACAGCAACAAACGTTTACTTGATCCATTCTCCCTTGAATGGCAAACTAAAAATCTACTTTCAGTTCAGATCTGCCAGGGGGGCAAGTTGGCAAGGTTCTAATGCATTTTAAATGAAAGCAGTTAAAATAAATATGTATGTTATCTAAAATACCTGTGGCTTTTCTATTTAGGCTTGAAAATGTTGCTATCTTCTTTAATACTAGATAATGAAATAAATCAGAACAAGAAATCTTCAGTTCAAGAACAGGTTATGTTGCTAGGGAGTCTGTGGCCTCCCAGAGAGTTTAATTGAAGAAGTAGCTAGTACCATTCAAGCTGCTGGGAGAATCAGCTTCTCCAGAGCAGAGTGTCAGAGTCTGACACGAAAACCCCATTTGGGGCAGGAAAGACATACTTTCTAGCAGTCTCAATTTGTCCAGCGTAGAGGCTTCAGCTTTATGCCCTGCCCCTTCACCTTTCCTTGTCCCATGAAACAATAACTGAAAAACAGTGGCTGGTATTCTCTCCAGCAACTGCTAAAAGCAATTATTCCAACTCTTTATGGAGCTTTCAGAAGCTGCTCTGTTGTCCTTTTGTCCAGCGGAACGGGCTTTTCAGGCCTTGAGGACCTTGCGTATCTTTTTCCCTTGGGAGGGAAAACCTGAACAATCTCCAAGAATGAAAAATGCAGATTTCTCTGTCTCCTCTGGCAAATATTCTGGCAAAGTTTGTTTTGAAGTCTTGAGTGTCTCATGCTATAAACAGGCTTGAAAAATTTGGCTTGGAGGCATGGCCATTTGGGAGTGGCCTTTAATTACTGATTACAGAAGGCCACTTTTACTGATAGTTTTGTGCTGGTGGTATATCTTCTGGCAGTCTGAAAAACTTCACATTGTACCTGCTAATAGGCTTAGGGTTCAATTTTGATACTGCCAGTTGCAGAGCGCTGAATATTCTACAAGGCACATGTCTGTCCCTTGGTGTTTTGTCCAGACTTCTTAATCCTTATGAAGTCTCTAGGATAAATACTTCTGAAGGCTTGCACAATGCAGAGAAGATCACCTAAGTTACGAGCTGCCTTTAGTCTTTTGCATACAAAAAGAAACCTGTTTCCTCCCTATATGGTAACTACATGTGCCAGAACATTTCTGGGACAACCAGTTGGAAAAATGGGATGCAGGTTCATAGCTAGGCATCACAGTGTGTGTATCTGTTTTGAGATTTTATTTTGGTACCTTCTAAGGAGTAGACCCTTCCACTAGAAGGAAAAGTACTCTTTTCACATAGTAAATTAGACACTAGAGATTTTTAGTTTTCTTCAATTAGCAATCTCATAGAAATTTTCAGTTTAGTTGCACAGTCAGCAGAGATTGAATTTTAGTCTTCTAAAAATATTATTGTCCTAGTCTAGGTTTGGTTGTTGGTTTTTTGTTTGGGTTTTTTTTTCATTAACCTTTCAAGTCCTTTTGTTCAGAAAAGATTCACAAGGGCAGAAGACTAGCAGGCAAGAGAGGGGAATGGAGCACTGAGTTCTGGTTCATATTCGCAGTCCTGGTTTATTTATGTTATTTAAAGGATAAGATTTCAAATCCATGACTGGAGACAAAGATGCTTTCTACCTGGAGATGTTCCTTTCTGAACAAGTTCTGAATACAAGCATTAGCCTGATTTTTCACCTTCTGTCTTCAACAGTGTTGTTTTCAGGGCTGTTCTTGACCCAACTTACACAGAAGGTGCAGGGTGAGAAGAATGCCTGGTTATATTTTCATGAAATAAGACCAGTAACATGGTTACTCTATTTCAGTGCAGTTCTTTCTCCTCCTTTTTTCTGCTTTGTAACACCACATGGGAAGTGAGCTGGATACTGATGAGTATATGTCATATTTTTCAATTAGTACATTTTATTTGGAAATTTATTTTGTATTTGTGTTTGCCGTATATATACAGAATAAAAGCTATCTCAAGGGATATGCCAGAAATTTGAACTTGTCTTCCTTTTCTATTGATGAAAACTGATAATGATTCTCTTGTCAACTTCTAGGAGAGAAACCATTTAAATGTGATGAGTGTAACTTCGCTTCCACAACGCAATCGCATCTGACACGACATAAGCGTGTCCATACTGGAGAAAAGCCTTACAGATGTCCCTGGTGTGACTACAGGTAATGAGTCATTAACTAAAGCATGATGAGAGAAGGGTTAAGGTGATCAGATGAGGTTCATTTGAAGTCACCAATAAAAATATATTGCCATTAAAACACCATCAGGGCAGCAGTAATTGCATATTAAATTAGGAGCTGCATTTAAAAACTTAGTCTTCAGTATTTAGGTATTACTTTATAAAGAAAAACAAATGATGGGAAACCTTTTAGTGGTAACACTACAGTGCTAATGTTGAGTGTTTGTTTCACAGCTGCTCTAGTGTCTGTTAAAATTCTCCATGGTGAGGCCACTTATCTGCATCGCCTTTTCAAATCGATTGCGGTTCTGGAATTTTTCTCGGTTGAGTTGAAACCAGTTCACCAAGAAAGGAAAAGTTCTCTAAAAGGCTTAGCAGCCTAAATGCTCACAAGACACTTATTAGAACAGGAAGCAACTGGAGCTAGTTACAGTTCTGCAGTCTTGCTCCAGTTTTCCTTCTCCTTGCCAGCCCAGGGTATTTGGATGAGAGTTGGCCCTGGGGTTGGTTCCATGGCAAAGCCTCCCATGTTCCACCGCTAAAACCCATCCTGTTAGGGCAGTAGATTAAATTCTCAAAAATCACATGATTATGTTGTTTTCCCCCTGTGTCTTTGGTTCATTATAGACTACTTATTAAATGATCTCATATTGCTTCTTGGGTGAGTCTTTACTCTTAAATGCTTCTTCTACAATCTTGAATACTTTTAATACCTGGCAGTGAGGTAGCTAGTCTATGTGTACTATAAAGGAATCCACTGAAGTTTTTTATGGGCAATTTGCAACAGTGGATGTTCAAAAAGTTTTTTAATATTTAATAAATGACACATGATTAGATGTATGCATTGTGATGCATGCACGCAAGCAGAGAAAGTTAAACATTTGATTATAACACTGTAGCACTTTTTATTTTCTTTTCATGCTGAACACACAATTGTAATGTTCCTTTAGTGTCAGTTTTAACGTAGTTTCCTAAAACAAGACTATATAGCAAAGCCTAGGATTTCATGCTATTTATGAGCTACTTTACAGAGAAGTCTTGTACAGAAAGCTTCTGCAGTGATCATGCAATTTCTGTGCAAAACTTTTTGTTGCATTGTTTTGTGTATGTGTGGCAAATGTTCTGTGAACTTTTCTGTATTGAGCACCCATTAAATCACTCTAGAATTGCAGAGAACTGAATTTGATAACCTTTCAGGGACAGGGCTTTATTCTGTGCTGCTACCTTAAGGGACTGCCTGCTTTCTTTTTTCTTGTTGTTGTTGTTTTTTAATAAATGGAAATGTTTCTGTCAACTTCAGTAAGTCATCTAAAAATGAAAGGTGATTTTCTGTGGTCAAAGCAGTTGTGTTAAAAGGTCTGTGTTGAGTGAAGTGAGAGCAAATAAGCAATAGTGTGACATGATGTGCTGCAAGGTAAAAGAAGGTAAAAGAAGCGCTATCTTTAAATGCTATGTGTTTGAGGAGACTTAATCTTGCAGTCATCCACTTTAATGAACCATCCCAATTGGCAGGAATAGTCTTATTACAGGACTAGGTAATGAGAAGTGGGTTACAGTGGGTTTGAGCTCCTTGGCTTGAAGACCCTAGAGACTGAGAGCACTGTAGATGTGAATCAGTTTTAGGTTTCTTATGCACATGCAATTCCCTCACTCAGTATGACAAAATAACTAAATGCTCTATTGAATGAAAGATAGGAGATCATTTTACTTTGAGTGGACAGTTTTCTGTATGAGATATAAATTCCAAGAAATAACAAGTTTTTTAGTAGTATTTTTTATACTGGAGGTTGTTAGAGAAGATGCAAACATAATTTAATTTGTCAGGATTAACAAGAAATATCTGAGTATGCTCTGCCTCTTTATTATTGAAAAATAAATGTTTCATGGCAATAGGATGTTAGTTTCCATCCTTCTCAGGCCAATTTTGACCTAATCTTCAGAGGTTGATCTCTACAGATACCAGCTGATGAAGCTTTGATTATGCAGGAAATTTGTTCTGAGCTCAGCTGAAAAACATCTGGCAGGGATGCAGGAATCATAGCTGTGCTGCTGCAAGCTCATAGAGGCAGTGAGGCACTCTGTGTAGCTGCAGAGTAACCCATAGAGGAGTTGCTGTATTTATTAGCTCAGCAGTCCTGCTTGTGCCTGCCAGTTTCCACAGTCTTGGGATATTAGCCAGCCTTGTTGGCTGTATACAAGTATACGTATTTTTCTCTCTATCCAAATGTCTCTTTGTTTTAAAATACAATTTTAAGGGAATCATATGTTGCCTCCTGATCAACTTACCCAGTACTATCTGTTTCAGTGGAAAGGAATTAGCAATGCTGTAAATAATATTGTTTGCACCAGTTCAGCAGATACTGTGTAGTCTTGCAAATGTCACAAAAAATATTAAATGAAGATTTTAAAATCTGCTGACCTAGTGATAAAATTCATCCCCTTGTCTAGTGGTTGAGGTCTTGTGGTGCTTTCAGCTCAGACCTTGCACTGTAAGTTCATCCAGACTATTTCAGATGTTGCTGTTTAGTGTTGCTTGGCAACTGCAGACTCTTACAGTTTTAGCAAGGTGAGTATTCCTCTTTTTGTGTTGGGATATGGAGGAGAGTATTGTTAGTGCTACCATAAAGCCACCTTTCACTGATAGATGAAGTTATGTCTCTATTCTGTAGTTTGAGACACTTGAATTAAAACAATGTCTAAATACAGAGTATTTTAATTATTCCTGTCAAGCTCATCGGTGCTCAGACTGTTCTTGGAGATTCTTGATTTCAAGCTTTTCATTTCGTCAGCCTGAAATTGTGAATAATCATCCTGCAAAAACTCTTACCAGTTTAGTGAGTGAAAGGCTAGCTAACCCTGGCTAGAAGTACAGAAAAAGGGCTATTAGAAGAAACTAATCTAAATTTAGGAACTGTTATAAACTTTATAAACTGAAGGCAAATAGGCTGTAAGATACTGTGGGGAAAAGTGATTATGGCTGCATGGAACAGAAAATGGAATTTATTCCCTATATAACACATGTAATGAGAAATTCTCTTCTTTACTAGAAAAAGACATGAAAGGCTGTGGTTTTCTGAAGTGATTAATAAATTAACCTAGCATTTTTAGCTCACAAATTATATATTTACTATAGTATGCATATTCCCCAAAAAAATGAGAGATTTTGCTCACTTTATTTATTTTTTTGCTTTTATAATCTATGCTTATGGCTATAGTTTAATACTCTTGAAAAAATGTTACCTTTCATCTCTAGAGTTTGTACTGTGACCACTTGATACTTATTTTTGTCTAATTTTTTTTGTATATTGATAACAAAGAAATGAACATCTGCGGTTCTATACAGTAGTATGCGACTTCAAGTAAAAAGTATAATTTAAAATTATATTTTCAGTCTAGGTTATAAAATCTAATTTCTTTTGAAGGAACAAAAATATAATACATGTATTCATAAATACAAAAATTTGCTCCTTAAATGTTTCGGTTATATTTTTTTCACGTTTGTGTTTTCAACCTAGGTTTTCCCTATTTAATTAAAAATATGCACAATTTTCCTTTGCGTTTACTTTTTCAAATCACACAGCATGTCTCTCCATTCTTAAGTCAGTGTGCTTTGTCATACAAAAATATTCATTCACTCTTAATTAATGTTCAACTTAATTTTATAATACACAATTGGTCTCACAGGACCCTGCACCACCATTACATATGCAATGCTTATTTTATAATTCTTAGTAATTTAAAAAAAAAAAATGTGTTATGTGTCTGAACTTTTCAGATGACACGATCCTACAGTTATACTGACAATACTGTTTACATTTGACAGTGGACACAGTAAGTAATGAGGAGCTGTATAACCTCCCAAAAATGAGCGGCACCTGTAAACAGATTTCTAAATCTGTTGATTGAATAGTCTGTGGCCAAACTTTCTAAACCTGCAACATATTTAGGTAGCTGAATTTGACCTGATTGCAGAAGTGCAAAACTCCCCTAAGTTTGATGATGTCAATGAGAGATGCAGATATACAGCATTTTCAAAGACTTGACTGGTTTTGTGCCTGGGTCTAAATTATGAATGGGAAGTCTCATTTTAGTCATATGTAAAGCTTCAAATTTAACTCCTACTCGTCCTGACTTTCTGTGTAACTATCACAGCTTCTCAGGCAATTTATGTTCATGGTGTGTGTGAGGGGGATGTTTCATTGTAAAATGGATCTGAATTACATGGTGGGGGCATGCGAAAGTCAGAACCCTGCTTTACTCACATAGTCAAGTTTGTTGAAATACAGGCCTCGGGAGGAGCACTGGCATAGTTTTGTGATGCAGAGGGAGTATTGCTACAACTTTGACCATGAGAGTGTGGGACAGGTATAATGTTAATGTGCTTTGTGCCATCCCTCTGCTGTAATTAAACAAAATGACTTTAATTTCTCTGGGATTGCACTGTACGGTCTGTTTTGCACAGAAGACCCATGACTGTGAGGGGAAGCAAAGGAATGGAGGGCAATATCCAGGGTAGTTGCTCAGACATAGATAAGAAGGTATAGAAAACAGACAGCCAGGCCAGCAAAACAGCATTCATTCCTTTCTATAAGGTATATGACTTGTGAAGGATGTCTTACAAGACTGTGAATAAATAGCATACATTTTTAATATAATTATGTAAGCTAAAATAAATATTTTACATTTATTATGCATAATAAAATAATTAGACAACATTCTGTAAGGGAATATGACATCTGAAATTCCAACTGCAGAAGGATTCATTGCATATTTTCAGCAGCAGCAGCAGCATGACTTAGGGGGAGTGACTCCACAGGGGCTACTTTTCTTTTTTTGGACAGCATCCCTAGGGAGTTCCTATTTCCCTCTGACTTATAGTATCTGTTCATAGGTTGTAAAGACCAGTTTATAATACACTCCAGGATTTGCACCTAAGTCATAAGAATGTGCAAAGTAAATGTTTTCTCTCTGTTTATTTCGTTGAATTCAATAACGTATAGATATGATTGCATCAGCTAGGCACTATTCCTTAGTTATATCAAGGATAACTAGGGACTACTTTACAGACGAGGTATGTACTTCATGTACTACCATATGTACTAATTCATAGCAAAACTGAAAGGCTGTTAAGGCAAATTCTACATAAAATGATGAAAAAATTTACCATTACAATATTAGCATTAATATGCTCTTTGTAACCAGTGAAATTTAACGTGCATATATAAGAAATAACTAGTTATAAAACTGTGTAGGCTGATGAGGATTCCAGGTGGCAACCACCACTGCACTGTGGAAAATCACTTTTTTATATATATCACAAAGGCAGAATGGTTAAAATAAAAAGTGCATATACTTTGTATGAATACAAAGTTGCTAAGGAAAATAATGCATGTATGTAATAGAACAAACTGGGCCTTCAGGAAGCACTTCAGCTTCTGTTGTGTTTAGCAGCATGAGTTGAGGATATCCAGTGCCTTGTGCTAGCAGACTTATAAACAAATGAAGATAGAAGTTTAGAAAGACATTCTGTCAGTGCATGGTCATAGTTCCCAGATGCAAACTCCTCAGAATATTATTCACTCCTTAGTTTTTAATAAACATTCAGATAAAATATTTGGAAATATTTCTGTTAATCTGGAATAAAATACGCTGTAGCATTTAAGTACATAAAAAATAATTTGTAATAAAATTTAGATATAATTGCAAAAACACTTTATTTATTCTAGTGAATACATGGCATACAAAACAATGGTTAGAGTTATTCTCTTTATGATGTTTCTGTGGCGTAATAAAACATTTTATCATCACCTCAGTTATAGCAAATAGTTTATATGGTAAACTCAGGATGAAAATATGCAATGTTGTAATAGTGCACAATACAGAGCAGCTATCAGGTAAACCAACTTGACCAGATGTAATTCAAACTCACAGAACCAGAGAGCTCACAATTAATGATATGACCCTTGCTTGGAGATGTGTGTACTGTCTGCACTGACTGAGAAATCCTGTCTCTGCAGTTTTGCGAAGGGTGTTGGTGGCAGTGTATAAAAGAGCTCAAACTCCCTCTCTCAGAGCTGTCCCTGTCCAGTGTCACTGCATAGTCTGCTTAAGAGAGTGTATGCTTACTAGGAAACAATTGTTTCTCTAATAAAGGCATATATGTATGTGCACACACATATGCATTGGCATATGTAGAATGGTGACTATGGTCCACAGTGTAGTTGCCATGTTAAGAGGCTTTGGCACAGTATGCAATACCAGAATCATTTTGTGATGTCCTTTGCACTCCATATTTGTAATTGATAGCAAAGTAAATGCACTCTACTTGGTAGAAGGGTAGTATGGACTTCTATTACTTTTAATGAATAATACTTACTCCTTAAGTTAAGGAAATCCATGAATAATTCCATGAGCACTGATTACTCGAGCCTCTTTTGTTGATTTTTTTTCTTTCTATTTATTTATTAATTTATTCCTGATGATTGGGGTTTTTCCCCAATCCACTCTAAATAAGGGGAATTAAAAATTGCCTTTTTAGTGCAATGGATCTGTGATTCTCATGGTAACACTGAACCATCAGATTTGGGACTTTAAGGATCTGCCCAAGTACCTTTAAACGGGTGATGCAATTGCAAGCATTGATAATACTATTCTAGGCTCATTTTGGATTGAGTCCTTTGAAGAACAACGTTTAAGTGATCTTTTAAGCCTCAGTGCTCTGCTAAATCTCAGGGGTGACTGCTGAGTTTAATGCTACTGGGACATGCAGCCGTTTTGATATCAATGTAAAAATTACTATCTAGTTTCAGCTTCTGACACCATCTCTCTGTTATGGCCTGTCATGATTGTATCTCAATGCTCTGCAAGTTTGTTCACTCTTTGGGTTAAGTTCTGCAAAAACATTATCAAGCTGATTTCTTTCAATGCTGTCTTCCCCTTGCTGTTCAATTTGGGCTTAGTCCCTAAACTATTCTTCTTATGCAACCTCTTCCCTGCTGTACTGATGCTCTTTTTTTTTTAATCAGTGTGCAACACACTTAACCCAGAACCTGAAGTATTTGGTGTCTAGGAAATATGGATAAGGCCAATTCATGCAGTGGACAGATTAATGTAACTAATGTCTTCTTTTTATCACATTTTATCTTCTCGCTGTCCTCACACTTCTTTTTTCCTATCATATGTAATCATCGCTGTCTTATCTATTCCTCTTTCTTAAGAAGTGTAAATATCTTATCATAAATACATTTTATTTATTTCTAATATATAGTTAATGAATGTTTATCAGTCTGGAACACGATCATTTATTTCAAACTAAAACAATCTTTAGTAAGTTGTATTTTGATATTAAATAAAGTCTTAGTACTAACCTCAAGATGAATGGCAAGGCTATGGTCTTAATACAGCTTGAAGTAGCAAAAAAGACTTGTAATTTCCTGTTCTTACAGTGCTTCTACAACAAAAGGACAGTGAAGATCTTGGTTTATATCTAAAAATAAACTTTCATTTGTTAGACTAGTTTGTTCTAAAAATAGTCATTGGCATCATAGTGATCCTTTTAGGTAAAACATGTTTTAAAAAAGGCTAAATAAACTATATATGTTTTCTTTGCTCTTGCCTGCTAGCAGAGAAAAAATAAATAGATTTGTTTATTTCCTTTACCATTCCTTAATCCCCAATACAGTCATTATAAAAGGGCCAAAGCTATCTTTGGGGGTGGTAAAATCTGCAAGGAATTATTATTATTGCTAACTACCAGCTAAGTACCTGGCAGCTAGTTAGCAATCTGAAAATATTTTGGTGGTGTTACAGACATCCAAAATGAAATTGATAGACACGAGCCTGTTGTGTTGTATGGGGTTTACTCTCCAGGCTATACGGCTACTATCATATAAAAAAAGTTTCTATATTAATGCTGTCTTTGTGACAACCTTCCCTCTTCCTCCTTCATATGTGACATACAAAACAGATTAAAGTCTGGGGAAGGGACAGAAGGAAAATTCTGTTCTGGAGTTCCAGAAAGCAGTGTAGTCTACTGTGAGGGAGAGAAAGGGAAAGGTTTTTTCCATTTAAAGGTTGATGAAAATGAGAGAGAGAAAAAAATTGCTGAATAGAGAGTGAAAGAAGGAAGAAAGAAGAGAAAAGAAAGAGCTTTTGTGTTTGAGAAAAACTCGTTACTTAGATACTTTGAATGCATTAGAAATTGTGAGCAGTTTTCCAAATAAATATTTGTTAGAAACTCCTGTTTTACTGAAGCTAAATAAAATTGCTTGCACATTCCAGCAGAGTTGTCCTTGTCTCTGTACCAGCTTCTGCCCAAATTCTTCTGGCACAGTATGTCGGGGCACTTTGGAAACACAGATGCTAAAGCCTCTGCTATCACCACAAGGTTCCCTACTTGTGTAGTGGAAGTGTGGGTTTGATGCACCAGGCCTGCACCTCCGCAGTGTGGCTAGAGGGTGTTTTCCAGGGGCCACAATACAATATGGCGAGACTGAGGCTCTAGGGCAGAATCAGCACCTGAGATTTGGAAGGCTGGTGCTCCTGGCCACCATCTCCCCATTGTGATGGGGAACCCATGTGGGCTGAAAGCTCATCTCTGAGAACCTCAGCTCTTTGCTTTGCAGAGAGATGTATCAGAGATTTGGGAGTTCAGAGTTCCCAGGATGTTGCTTCATAACCCATGGGTTCAAAGCTGCTGCTTAATGTTGGCCAGTAACAAAGAGAGCTTGTCTCAAGGTTTGCATGTTGCTTTTTCCTGAGCTGCTGGGAGGTGATGCCTTCTCCATAGGAAAATGTGGCGTAGGGAAGACAGGCCATTCAGTATACAACAGCTCACCTTCCCTGAAACCATTTTGCAGTCTCTGCTGTTATGGTACTGTGCTTTATTCTCATAAGTCATGAGACAATCTGGAGAGGAGCCTGTTGTCCAAGTAACTTATTAAGTTGCTTGTTACAGCTCTTTTATCTGTGATTGGGATGGTCTTTGTGGTTTTGCTAGGCCTGTTTAGGTCTGAATAACAGCTGTAGATTGGTCTGAAAATACAGCTGAGACTTCTTAGGGACTTGCTTTATATAAGCCAGCATATAAAGCCCTCAGTTTTATTATTACAAGCAACAGAGTGCTGCTCTGGTGTTACAATTTCTTCTCTCTCTTTTTTTTTTAACACCATTTTAAAAAAATCTCAAAGATACTCCCTCGTGGCATGTGGTGGTCAGTTAGCATTTTAGTTTCTAGTTTCCTTTCTGGCTATTGAAAAAGTTAAAAGTGGTGTTTAGTAGTTTTCATTAAATTTGTCTTTTATATTTGGGTTGTTTGTTTGGCGTTTGTCTTTAACCTGTTGCATATTGTATGTACCTGAATTTTGTCTTTTAATGTCTTTTAAAATGTGTTCTTTTAATAATGGAAAAAAATAATTAAGGGGAGAAATATATATATGAAAAAGGTTCTTCTGCATTCTTGGATTCCTTGGGTCAAAGCAATTTCTTCTCATTTTATGTCTACAGATGAGGTCTGTACAGCACTCCTCATCTTCCCCTCACAAGTTAGAATGCTGAGATATAGTGTGCCATGAGAAACAAGCTGATGCAACACTATTCTCCTTTTTCTCACTCCCATGGGTCAGAGGACTGGAGTGGACACATTCCTTGATGTTTACCCACCTCCTTCTGTAAATGCACTGAAATAGGAATGTAGTGGGAACGGGAGGGATAATGAATAGGTGCTTCTGTTTATAGCCTGACAACAAATTGGTTATCCTTCCTAAAGTAAAGAGGAGGTTGCAAAGTGACTTTTGACTCTCAAAGCTAGCCCAGATCTCCCTGGTGCTCCCAGGGCTGGTAGCACAGCTACAGGTTGCTCTGACCTCAGGCTAGCTGACCTCTAGTCTAGTCCTAGTTTGGCTTTCCTTCCACTTAGGCAAACTGCACATTTTACTGTGGTTCCTAGAATGTAGGTCCATATACATATATATGTACTTTTTAATAATTATTCTTTTGATGTTCTTCAGCATTGCTATCATTTTGTATTTTTAGTAATGTTATCATTTAAAACACACAAAACTAGATACTGTGCAGTTCATAGTACTGTAAAATTTTTTGTGTTATAATCCTCTAAATACATCAAGTGGTTCTAGCGATGTCATAAACTGCCTGAACATCATCCTCTGGGTTCATTGTGATATTACTAGTACTCCTTAAAATATGGTATTTATTGTTTTATATTTGTAACTTCCATGCATGCTCCTTCAGTCTTTGTTCAAGATGATTATGGATTCTCTCTAACAACTGCAGTCTAGGACATAATTTGTTCTGCTAGAAATCCCACATGGAATGCCATCTCATAATGAGCTTCCTCAAAACATTTCTGTTGAAATTTTGCATGTACAATATACAGGGCAAACAATACTTCAAATAATTTTGAAGTTTTAGAAGGTATTGTGATTATTAAAATCAGTTCTTAAGTTTTGATGATGTTTCATTAGAAAAATGTGGTATTTCCTACATCTTTTTGTTAACAAACTCTTGGTAAAATACAGAGAGCCATTTCCATTAGCAAATTTTTGAGATATCTGCTATAGATATTTTTACATATAAAAAGCCATTAGTAATTTGTCTTTGTTTCGGGAAAAAAAGATTTATCTGTAATTCAAAAAGGCAGTTTTTATAAATAAGTTGACATCGATTGTTTTTTAGGCTGATGTCCCTAACTTATGCAAAGAGCTGTGCCAGCCCATCCACTCATCTTTTGTCTGTTTCTTTAATAACTTTTTAAGCTGCTGGCCAGTTTCAGTGAAAACTGACAGCCTGTAGTAATTGCTGAGATAATTTAAGTTCACGTTTCCTGAAAGAGGTGGGCAAAGAAAGGAGCAACAGTGAGGAACAGGCAGTCAAAATTCAGCTGTCATGTGTTCTTCTCTCTTAAAATTCAGCCTCACCACCCAGCACAGCCACGTTTTCTTGAAAGGGATTATCTTGAAGGGACATTGTTCGGGAGCTGCTGTTACTGTATTGAGAGATTTAGTGAACAGGGCAGGAACCCATAGGATGATTTCATGCTTCAGTTGGTACAATGCTGATGTATCAATGTTTTGAGTCCCAAATCAAGTTTGTTGCAAGTTGTCAGGATAGGTCCTTTTTAAAGGTAAAATTTAAAGGCATTTTTTAAGGATAAAGAGAACACACCCAAATATCTGTATTAATCTTCATCAAAGAGATTATTTGGAAGAGATTTTTACCCAAGAGATTGAGACCACTGACATTTCTCAGTCAGTGAATAAGAAGAAGCTTCCCACTATGGAGATATTATTCACAAATGCTTCCTTTGGCACTTTTTCTGTTTTCTATAAGTCATTCACTGATGAACTGACATATTCATAGGTCTAGACAGATGTGTTTACTTGAGAAAAAGAAGCAAAGTTTGAAAAAATGCCAAGTTCTTTTACATGTTGTTAGTGATACTGAGCATCCACGAATTATCATCTCACATGGTGTCCAGTGGCTCTGTACCTATTTGAAATTCAACCTCTTCATTTAGGTGACTAAATGTGACTTTCAACACATTTTAATTTGAATTTTAATTACTAGTCTTTAAGATTTTGATCAGCACTAATAAATTATAGCACAGTCATATAGTATTTAGCTGATTGATTTTTGTATGCTGAAATATAGTCATTTTGAAGAGTAGTAAAAATACTTTCATGTAGAAGAAATTTTTCAAAGATAAAGGAATTTGTACCAGATTTTTTCAAGTCTGTGTCAGACTACAGAGGAAAGTCCTAAATCTGAGCCCTTGTGAGGGCAAAGCAACTGTGTCCTATCCAGTGTGTTTAAATGCAGTAACATCAAGTCAGGCAATCAGCCGAAACAAGGCTGGCAAGTGCAGCTTTTGGGAATGGCTGTGTGTTTCCTGGTGGTTGTGCAAAGTGAGGGATAAGTATACAGTATTGGGTAATGGATAGCTCTGTTAGTGCACTAGATTGCAGAACTGTATTCTAAAAGGCAAATGCAGCATTTGTTTGTTTTACCTGAGTTCTTGTCCACTCGCATCTGCTCTTGGCTTCCTCTTTTGTTTGGATCTCTTTTCCCTCAGAAGTCTACAACATAACATCAGGAGAATCTTTATTTTCTTTTCCTGCTCTGAAGTGCCCATTTTTAGTTTCAGTTCACCAGTAGCATGGCAGGAGTACTGTAACAGAAAGGATTATAACTAAGCCTCTCTCCATCTAAACATCTCTGTTCCATAGCTCAGTTGGGAGTCAGCTCTCACTGGCTGGATAGTGTGTACTCTCATGGGGTTGATACTATAAATCAAAAACAAAGACAGTGGATAAAGTCCTGGCCCCACTGATGTTAATCACATCAGCTCCATGTCCTCAGTGAAACAATGATTCTCTGCCAGTCATGAAGTACTTGCTTCATAGGAGAGAAATGGAAAGCTGGGAAGTTGGTAGCACCTTCCACAAGACTTTGTATCCTGAACAGTAAAAAAAGTTCAACTAGGCAAGTAAATTGTGGGATCAAGTACCCCAGATTTGCAGAGAGGATCCTGATCTCCTTAAATCATGCCAAAAGATATAAATGCAAAAGCATCTACTTCTTTTGGATTTTCTGTTGTTTTTTTTTTTTTTTATTCTCCTCTCTAATGAGTTTGCAAGTTCTTACACAACTGAATGAAATCACTGAGGCATGCTCAGAAGTCCCTGTTCTGGGGAAATGGGTATCTTTTCCTCAAGACTTTTTGTCCACTTCTTAGGCAAACAGGACCCTCCCTATTCCTGTATTCTTGGGTATGTGTTAGAGGCCTGAATCTTAGACGAGTCAAGATTCATTTAGTTAATAATGGCAGTGCGGTCTGCAACTTCATTCTAGTTATTGTTTAGGATTCTCAGCTGAAAGTGCACAGAACAGGGCTTTGGAAGCGTATTGTTTGGATTCTCTAGGAAAGGTTTGTTTGGAACATAGCTAAAAACAGAAGAATAATTCTGAAAGGAGGGATTAGATCTGCTTTTGGTTCCTGGCAATTCCTGGCTGTCTAATGACAGAGTTTCAAGAAGAATGGGATGATACAGGATATTTCATGCCAGGTAATACTTTCCTGGGATAGAGGAGAACAGAATTAGTCTTCCTCGAGATAAAGGCAGCCTAAAACTCGGGAGTTTTACTTCCTACAATAGTGCCTCAATTTCCAGAAAGTTAGGGGCAGCAGTGTTTCATTATCCAGAGCAGAGCTCCTGATGTTTCATATTGGCAATCTACACTTTCTTTGGACAAAGTAGACGCGTAATTGAAGCAAATATCGATACCTATATTAATTCTTTCTTGTGTCCACTAATTGTATTGGGAATTTGAATGGTTATAGAGGACAGACTAGGTTGCCCTCTAGTACTGCCATGCCCAACAGTGCATCTAGACAGAAGCTTATTTCTATTCTGTTTTACTCATACCCTGTCTCCCACACCTATCACTACTCTTTTTGCCTGTTTTCTGATTATCATATCCTTCTCAATACTTGGATTGTAATTTTTCCAAGGCCAAGACCATTTTTTCTGTTGTTTCTCCGTGCAGCGAATGGTGTAACATTCCGTCATGCCACCCTCTAAGGTCAATGTGCTGTGCAGGGGGAACATACCATCTTTTTTGGAGCTACTTTTTGCTTTATAAACATAGGACATTTCACCAGAGTGTAGGAAAGCCTGTACTACTGTGGTGAAACCTTACTGTTGCCAGGATTGTGATACTGTGTAGTGGCTAAAACCTCAAAGAAGGTTTTAGAAGCTGAGTGCCTGCATTCCATTGAAGTGTAATGTCAGTGCCTAATTCCCATCGTCTCCTTAGAAAATCTCATCTCTCATTTATGGACTAGTCATCCAATACCTTTCATGAGAATTAAATGCTTATAAGTAGAATTTTTCAAATATGTGTGCAGTCTTAAGTGCTATTAAAATCAGCCTTGACTCTTTTAGTGTGGTTTTGTTTTTAAACCTGACCTTCAAATAAGTGTCTCCCTAAATGCACTTCTGGGTGCATTATTTTTGTTTTGTTTTTTGAGATCATGTCATTGTTATATAGCTGAAGAAGGGGCAGTACTGAAAGCAATGCATCTTGGAGTGCAAGTAGAACTATTTAGACTCAAGTCTCTTCCTTAAAGCCCAGCTTCTTTATCTGTAACTATCCAGTATCTAGAAAGGAAGGATTTCAGGATATTATGAGCTATATTCTTCTCTTGCTATTCACCTCATGTTAGCAAGCTTCTGTTCTGTAAACTCTTGGAAATGGCCCTGAAACATATAGACTACTGCATCAATCTGATAACAAAAAGGAAACAAATACATATAGTTGTCTTCCTAAATTTTTATTATTTACTTAATTTCTGTTTACTTTTTTGAAAAGTACTTGGATTATTTATAATAGTTATCCAGTAACCTCTTGTGGCCTTTAAAGAGGTATATGAGTTAATGACTTCTCAGAGAATTGTTCTACGAGAGTATTGTGGCATTTTTAGAGTGAGTGCTTAGTTAAAACAGTCACTAAAGGCATGTTATTCACATAGGCATCTTTTGTATCAAACCTATGTATTTTTTATTGTCTATGCATTCTGACTTGATTCACTAATGTAATTTCATATACGAATATAACATTCAGCTTATGAATAGGTACAGTTGTTCTAAAGTTAGTTATGTTCCCTAGAATCGCAAACTGAATTAGCTCTTTAAGGACTGTGTTACTATGATGCAAAATAGATTCAAAGGAATAGTTTGGTTTTATTTAAAAGGTGAAGAATGCAGAGGGTTTTTGGTGGTGCTTTTTTGTTCGTTTGGTTGGTTTTTTTAGTTTAAGAGTGGAACATGTGTTTTCTTTAGCTGTAAAAGCACAATCAAGGCAACATGATAAGTGAGTCAGTGTTGTAAAAGTAAAACTAATTTTGCCTTCACTCACATGAGCTATAGAAGGAGGAAGCTTTATTGTCCCTGGGAAGGTGATAAGGCAGAGTAATTGTATATTATACTGTCCTGGAACATCTGCCTGAAGACTGTTGGAGCAATTCATCTATCATGGACGATACAGCATGTTTTGTCTTTCTGCTTTAACCCATCCCCACTGCTGGCCTGCACGAAGGTTTTGATAGGGACTGTGCCTGGGCTGGGGCTCACATTAATCAGTCCCCTTGTTCAACACTCCAGCTGACATAATTACAACCTGCGCACAGCAGTTATTCAAGTTGAGTCCTTGTCACTCGTGGTGCGAAACTACACAGCTCAGATCCCGAAGGAGATTGCCTTATCACACAGAACAAGGGCTCACAGGAGTTGAAGAGAATAGAAATGGGAAAATGTCTTCCAGGAGTACTATATATTCCTTTAAAATAAGACATTTGAGAGACTTACAAGGGACAAAGAGAAGCATTGTGCAAGGTCTGAAATGAACAGGTTATTATTTTTAAAAGGATTACACAGGCCATTTTTGTGAAATGGACATGCATTATTAAATAAATTCAGTGGTCTTTCTTACCATTCAGTGGCTCTGCCCTATTAGTTTTCTTCAGAAGTGATAAAATAGTTTTTGACTTGTATAAGCTTTAAGTATCTCTCAGTAGAAATCATCAGAACACAACTAATAAAAGTGCACATTTTATACCAGTAAAATTGGCACACACATAAGGCAAGATCCGCGAGGATCAGAGTTAAGGTGAAGGAAGAAGCATGCAAAAGGGCTTTCGAAGATGAGCAAGTTCATTAGTTTCTGCTGTAGTATGATATGGGAATGTGAAAGATGAAGCCAAAGAACAAGTTTCATATTTTACCATTTTTTCCCTCTTCTTATGTTAACCCTCTGTGGGAAAAAAGACAGGTCCATAACACTATCTATGGAAGTAGTTTATTTTCATGTAATGTGGTGAGGTTTATTTTTACGTGGTTGTGGTTTTTTTCTTTAAGACAGAACCTTTGAATACATGATTATAGGATAATTTTTTGGCGTTAGTCTATAAAATTTTCTCAATATGACAGAATGTCATCGGCATCCAGAAGGCTTTTTCCCTGGTGGTTGAATTTTTTCTTCTTGGGTACTAGATCAGTTTTTGAATTAATACCATTTAAGCAGTTCCTATTCTTCTCAATTTATAGTGTTGCCCTGATTTCTCATCTAGTTAAAATCATGTGTCTAATATTTAGGCACAGTTTTTTATAGTTGAAAGAACAGTAATAGTGTATCTGTTCTGGGTGGGCCAGTTTTAAGCTAATACTTTTACAAGACAGCTTATCTGTAACTTTGAATAGTCTGAAGTAGAAGTGCTAGAAACTACCTTATACATTTTACTCTACTTATAGGTGTGCTGGGTAAGTCAAATACATAGTTTAGTGCTTTCATTTCATTTCAGTATCTTGTGGTGAAGTACACAGCACATTGATCTTGATGTGTATGTCTCCAGTCAAAGTCTAGCTACATGAAAACTGCAGTTTCTTCCTGAGCAGCAGAGCATCCTTATAGTCAAATGTACTCTTGAAGGAAAAAAAATCAAGTTTTGCTTGCTCCCTACTCTTAAATTCAGTTCACCTGGTGTGAATGATGCCTGTGAAGTAAGCTCAAAGTGCAGAGCCAAATGCTGCATTTACTTGCATTTGTGCAGACAATAGCATTATGAGGACATAATCTGAAGGGAATGATGTTTCTCTGATATATACTTTCAACACACATTTTAGATCAGATCATCAATCATACCTCCAACTAAAGACCCAAATTTGACTTTCAGAATCTAAGATGATTTTGCGGTATTGACAGCCAGGAAGAATATATTTTAATTTGCAGACTGAACAAATTTCCATGACATCATGGAAGCACAATAAGTGGCTGACCTCATAATGACATTTTTCAGACTTAAACTGTACTTCTTATAGACTTTGAGCCCAGAAAAAGCCTTAAGCTCAGCGAGTGTGACCTTCTACCTAAAACAAACTGCATAGGTAGGTGTTTTTTTTCCAGTTGGCTCTGTACTGAGCCTCTTGCATCTGACTGAATTTTGTCATCTAGAAACACATTCAGGTTTGATCTGAAAATATCCAAAGTTGCAAAACCTGCTCCCCTTGTGTGAAAGATTAATTGCTGAAGAAATTGTGCTTTATTTCTCTGTTGAATTTGACTATAATTGTAGTAATTGCTTTTGGTTTTGTATAGGAATTCTCTAAGTTAACTTGTCCCTTAATCACACCTTTACTCCGTGTTAACTTACTCATGCCCCAAGCTCAAAGGCAATAAGCAAAACAGAAGGGGTATTTATTAAGTGTTTTGGAGTTTTCCCCCACTTAACTTCTATTTCTATTTATAATCACTTTGTGGCTGTTTGTTTAAATGTAGGCAGTAATGCAGGAAGTAGATATTCTAGAATTAGTTTCTCCGGTGTCATAAGGAGAACATTATATTGCTTGCTACTTCCTTGCTTGTCTAAAGTTGGCATGAGACGTTTTCGCTTATAGCATCATGCTAGAAGCTTACATTAAACCAATGGTCCACTAATCCCTAAATAATTTTCAGTGTCACAGCTTTTCATAGCATTCTTGCATTCTCATAGTTACTTGCATGCATTGTGCAAAGGTAGCAAAACCTAATATGTAATTGTATGTGTATGTGTTTTGATTGAACAGGCCTGGCTTCTGAAACTGTTCTGTATGATGACAGTGTCATCAATATTAATCATGCTGCCAATTACAGCGTCATCTGTAAATTTTATTAGCAGGGATTTTATATCTACTTTTGGCATGCATAACAAAAGTGAATCCTTCATACAATTATTGATGATTCTTTTGATAAATTAGAACATTTGAAATGAGGAAGAAAACGACCATCTCTTTTTGCATGGGGGGTTGGGACTGGGATAGGGCAAGGAGAGGCAGTGTATTAGCATTAAAAAAACCTACTTTGAGCAGAGATCGTACAGACCACAGTGCCCTGGGTATGAATCCAGGCTGCAAAGCAACAGGATCTACCCTCTAGGGAACCGTGTTGTCACTAAAATGGCTGAAGGAACTGACACGGAGGCCAGTTGGAAGAAGTACCATCTGCATCTAAGATTGACAGGCAGCCTTTAGGGTCTGTTGCTATCATTTCTAACTCCGGGAACATTAGGAATCCAGTTTCATCTTGTGCAGTCGATAGATTCCACACCCTTTCCTAGGCTCCATCTGCACTTCTGTGTCTGTGAAAATACTTTGTGTGTTCCTGCGGATATACAAACAGAGTCTACAGAATTGTTCAGTTACTTTATGTGGTCATTAAAAGAAGTACAATAGGGAAAAAACTGATGTTGAAAGGAAATGCGTGTCTTCAATTAAATTCATTCTAGCTTTTTAAAAAAGTGGATGTTTTCCATGGCCTTATTTCAGCAAGGTATTTGATGATGTACATAAATTTAACCTTGTGAGTCATTCTTTTGAAGTCAATGATGGAGGCTGCTTGTACTTAAGCTGCACAAATGCGTAAATACCTTGTTAAATCAGGGCCTATGATACTTAAAGCACAGTCTCCATCCTTACACCACTACAGATATGCTGTTTCTCAGACCAACTTCTCTTTTATGCCATCTGCTCCAAGAAGAAAGGAAAGGGGGAGGGAGGAAGCCCATGAACAATGGAGTGATTATTCTCAGTTACCGTGAAATAGATGAACTCCACCTGCTATTTCTGCCACTTAAACCTTGGCTGACACAGTGCAGCAGTGCACTGTGCACAGCAGACCTCTGCATCCCTCACGCTGCAGGCATACAGATCCAGAGGGCCCTTGAGCCAGGCCATTACAGAGCCCACTCTGCCTGCAGCAACGCAGAAGCCAGGAGTTCTAGCAAATGTTGCAGAGAGTTTTCAGCAGCAGATCAGTCCTATGGAAGATTGCCCTTTTTTGTTTGTTTGTTTTGCTTTTTTTCTTCTCTATTTAGTTAAAGGAGAAACTGAGGTCCTCTCTGAAGAGCTACTCAGAAGCTGAGCAGCTCAGCTCTGCACAGCACCTCTGGGGTCAGTGAGGACCACAGCACAGGTGGAAAGCTGAGGCACGTTTCCTGTTCTCCCCAAGTCTCTAGTAGCTTTGACACAATTTGCAGGTTTCTGTCTATGTGTCTTCTTTATTTCATTCTCTTCCTGTAGAAAGTAGAATTAATGGAAGTATTTAAGGCAGGAAACCTTACTTCCTTGGAATCAGAGAATTTTTTTTCTGCAAAAATCAGATTTTCTTTAAATTGTGAAGTCTGTTGTGAACTAAAGTGGGTTCTTTGGTTTTGTTCTCTTTTTTTTAGGTTTTTGTTGTTGTTGTTTTGGCGTTTGGTTTTGGAGTTTTTTATTTGTTTTGGTTTTGATTCTGGATTTAATTTTTGTGTTTGTTTTTAAGAAAAATACTCTGATTGAAAATTCATGCGTAGATCTAGATGCCAGCACTGGGTTTATACTTTAGTAGTTCTTCACTGTGCAGGGTTGTAAGTGGCTTTACAGATTCCTCAGAGGTAAACAAGACTGCAGTACATCACTTATTTCCCTTCAGAATTTCCAGTTATCTTGAATTTGCCTTTAAAAGTGTGCACTTTGGCTATTGTAATCTACTCCTTGTATCAGATGTAGTTGTAATGATCAATTATTTGAAATTGGGAATTTTCATTCCAATACATTGTAAATAGAAAAGTGGAGCTGTGGCCAAATTACAATTTGGGCATGCTAGTCTGCTGAATGGAGCTCAGACACAAGCAGTAATTATCAATCTTCCATCATTTTCAGTGCTGACGCACAAGTTTTTGCTGCTTCCCTACAGGGCTCTGCTACTTTTTAGCAGCCAGCATTGGACATCTGTCACACATACTGTATGTCATAACAAATAGATCATTACAGAAAAAAATGTAAGCTAAAAATGTAGAAAAGCAGAAAACATTACGATTATTATCCCTGGGTGTTGCTATAACACTATGAGAATAAATCCCAAATACATTTTTATTATTTTCTTTGTGAAACTGACTGCATTATAAAATCTCATTAAAGCATGTAAATGTAGTGTACT
This sequence comes from Pseudopipra pipra, assembly GCF_036250125.1. Lineage (NCBI taxonomy): Eukaryota > Metazoa > Chordata > Aves > Passeriformes > Pipridae > Pseudopipra > Pseudopipra pipra. Next base: position 59,493,112 of record NC_087549.1, read on the forward strand.
CTCTTTTATGGGCTACTACATATTTTCTGAGTGGCAATACATGCAAGTACATGAAAACATGGCAATACGTGTGGCCACCAGATTGTCAGGCATGCATTTTTATGACACTGTGGGTGGGTACTTCAGTCATCTTATCTTGGTATAGTTGAAAAGCATCAGCTGTGAGCAAATGTTCGATGCAGAAACAGCTGTGGTGGCAAAGACGTTGCTTTTCCCCAGCAACTCATTGCCACTCTCCACCAGAGGTCTTCAGGAGCAGCACAGGGAGATGTTTGCCAGCAGTGACACAGGCAAAACTAAGCTGGCACTGGGTACGTTGTAGTTGACCTTCTGAGTTCCCATGGAGCCATATGCTGCTAATTCTGGCAATAGTATTGTAAGTCACTTGATAATTGAGGTCTGTTGCAGAGAGCTAGCACTTGTATCCATGTGATTGTTCCCCAAGTCATTTAAAACCTAAATAAAAGGTAAAGTTTTTACTTTGAAAGGAGAAGAGCAAGGAAAAAGTAACCCAGGTGCGTGTTAGTAGTGAGAAGGCTGAGAAAATGTACTGCATTTCTTGTACATACATCCACATATATCTGTTATGTATGTGTTTTAATGTATAATAATCACTCCCATTTTATAATGTTAGTTTCAACACATTACACAATATATTTTTTGCTATTTTTTTATTATTTCTTGTGCAATACTCTACTGACCTGTTGCACTGAAGAGGTAAGCTGATACTTTAATTTTTAAGCTTGTGATCTGAACTGAGTGCCAGTGGTACATACAGATTATGTACTGTAATGTAGCTAGCTTGCATTAACTGGCAATAAGTTTATTTTAAATTCAGAAATATTGCTAAATCTTGAGTATGCTGGGTAGATTTTTTTGTTTGGCTTGTGTGTCTGAATTTTTGCTTAGTAGAAGTTGGGCAGAGTGACTGTCATTTTGAACGTTTTGATTGAATAAGCCTGTTTGTATAATGCAATTACCACAGGTTGAGGTATTTGTTTCTTTCCTGTAAAGAAAGTATTGCCCATTAGGTTGTTTACCACTACCCTACTGAATGCTAGTTTTCATAGAATTTAATGACAGCAAGAAACAAAGGCAGGCTAGAAGGGTTGTATTTTGGAAAGCAGTAATTCTGAAAACAACCTGAAAGGTCTCTGCATTTAAAGGAGTGTACTTGAGCATGTGGTGCTTCGAGGAGGATCCAAGAGCTCCAGAACTCCTGGCTCCAACTGGAGGACGCTGAGCACATGGAAAGTCATGACATCCATGTATTCAGCACTGGCGCAAAATCTAGTATTCAAAGCTTAAAGCAATCTTTACAACTGAAAAGAGTTTAGGAAGAATCTGATGATTCCTGGAAGTAAATTATAAGGAACTGGGTCTCTGTAGCTCATCTGTTAGAGTCCAGATATCAGGAGATTCTACAGCTGAGCAAAGTGTGTTGGACATGTAACACTGTTAGCTGGATGCAGGAGGGTGAGAAATATGACAGTTTGTAAAAGTGAGAGTGATCAGCTGTAGATTAATTTGCATAAGATTTCAAAGGATTCCTTGTTGCTTTCCATCAGATTTCGATGTGTCTCTGAAAACCATGTTTTAGTACCAGAAAGAGTTAACGGTTTGAGGAAAGAATCACTGGGAAAACATTTTATGAACTGTGCTGTTCATGAGGTCAAGCTGAATGTTCTGTATGACTTTGCATTTCTAAAAATCTATGGCTCTCCTTTTTTAGTATAATTACGTTATTACAGTTTTGATTTAAAGACAGTTTTCCAAGTTAGATGGCATTTTCTGTGAAAGAAATACCTGCAAACTTTTGGTGAATAACTGAGGTTAAGAATCTACAATGATATGTGTTGCTTCATTGAGAAGTTTGCTTTCGTCATAACTCCTTTTATTTCTGGAAGAAAGTATCTGGAGACTTCGCTGCTTTTCAATCAAAATACTGCAATTGCTGTGTACTTCTTGCAGGTTGCATAGCAGGTTATAAACTGTGCAGAAGACCTTCAGAGTGCTCTTGATATGAGAGTGAACTTGATTCATACTGACGAACAAGGAAAAAGTAGAAATCTTTTAAATCAGTCAGTCATATCACTGTGTTTGCTTTTCTGTTATAAACTGTGACGTCCATGGAGCTGCCATAAGTCCTTTACATTACATGCATTTCTCTGCAGGAAGATGATGTTTGTACCTAATGTCCTAGAGAAGACCTTTTGAAAAAGGTTTATTTCGTGCAAATAAGAGCCCTACAAGGTGCTAAATTTTTTAAAACTTAGTGGACTAGATAATTAACATTTTGCCTCATTTGCACCTCTGAAACCTTCCATTTCCATGTCTTGCAGTAAGCATCTTTCTGATAATGTCAGGCAATGCATAATGGAAGAGTGCTCTAATTTCAGTTTCTTATTAGTAAATAGGAAAAAAATAATAAAAATGGGTTACTTCCTGCTATATTTCATTTAGCTGTTGAATACAATGCTAACGTATTCTCATGGAGAGAACCCTCAGAAATATAGAAGCGTTTCTATTCTGCATGGGCAAATTTAGAATTAACAGATGTTTTGTGAATTTCTCTTATTTTATGATTTTTATCCAAAATGCCATGTAAAAGATGAGGATGGCAAATAGCTCTGGTATTGGGCAGCCACTGCTCTGCAGTTAGCTACTAAACTGAGCTGTTTACACAGGCTGCTTAAACCAGTGCTGCTGGCTGAGGGGAATGCAGAGCCCCTCTGCAGCGGGAAGGGATGCCCAAATCCCTACCCTCGTACAGCTTGTACTGCTTTCTAGTGAGACTGGCTGGCTTAGCCCTGCAAGATGGGAGAGAAGGAAGAGATGGTAGGGGAATAATAACCAGAGACAGCACTTACTATGGGGACCTTCAGGCTGACAATTCCCCACCTGGCACAGATTTGCTCCAAGACTCATCGTTCCACCCATGTTTTCCTGCTGCTGACTTTGAACTCCCACCTCTGCCTCCTGCAAAGTGCACATCTGTGCTCTGCCATCCCAGAACCCTGAACAGTGCTGCTGTTTACAGTGAGTCTGGTCAGTGCCACACTATATCTTCCCAAATGCAACTGAGAAAATGTCAGTTATACTACTTTGATGGGCAAAAGGGAGTTGTGAGAACTTTTGTCTCGTTTACCAGAAGCCTGAATTTACCAGTGTTCTGTAGACCAGACACTCTTTTTCTTGCTCTTGGCACGATGCCTTAACTGATTCATATATATAAGGGTAGGAGAGGGACGACACATTAAACAATGGTAACAGCTTCTCATGTTGACATAGTGTCTGGCCATTTTATGCAGCTCCTAACCTTCCACTTTATTCCACCCTCCCAGCAAAGTGAACCAATGCTGCTAAAAAGCAGGCAATGGTTTGGATGCATGTGGCATTAGGCTTCCTTGTCACTCTGTGGATGATACCTGTGCAAGCACAGTCACCACTGAAACCTCAAATAAATTGTTTTGTTCTCATCCTTGGAGTAAGGAAGTTTGCTTTAGGCCCTGTTGTGGAAAAACCGTGAGGCTTATTGTGCTAGTGCCACTGGAGTTGTCAATTGGAAGCTATTATTCACTGTTATAATACCTGCTGCTGCATTTCGAGAATTGCAGCCAGGGGGGGTGACCCTTTCCCTTTGGTCAACATGGGCAAGACAACACCTGGAGTGCTGCTCCAGTTTTGGGCTCCCTAGTACAAGAGAGACATGGACATAGTAGAGAGAGTCCAGCAAAGGGGCACTAAGATGATGAAGGCATTGGAGCATCTCAAATAAGGAGAGACTGAGAGAGCTGGGACTGGTCAGCCTGGAGATAGGACTTAGGGGATGTCATTAATGTACACAAATATCTGAAGGGAGGGTGTAAAGAAGAGGAAGCCAGACTCTCTTTTTCAGTGGTGCCTAGTGACAGGGCAAGAGGCAGTGGACAGAAACAGAATGATAGGAATTATTCTGTCTGAAAACCAAGAAACACTATACCACAGTGAGGGTGATGGACCACTGGCACAGGTAGCCCAGGGAGCCTGGAAGATATCCCTAGAGACATTCAGAAGATGCCTGGAAGATATCCCTAGAGGCATTCAGAAGATGCCTGAAAATGGTCCTGGGCAACTGGCCCTGGGTGGTCCTTCTTGAGCAGAGGGGTTGGATCAGACAACCTCCAGAGGTCCCATAGAACCTTAACCATTTTGTGATTCTCTGACTTATGTACCATTTTACAATCAATAAGACATTTCCAGTTTATATTTGAATATACAGCAACCTTTAATGTATTGAGAGCAGCAAAAGACAGAGAGGTAACTGGTTGGTAGGAATGGATTTCTAATGGCAACATGAAATGTGCAATTAGAACAGCAATGTGAACACATCACTGTGCAATGAACATTAGAGATAAAAGCCCTTTTTTATCTTCATCCAAAAGAGGTTTTCTGTTCGTCTTAAGCAGTAGCTTAAGCAGTAGCTTCTCAGGAGAAGCTTGCCATCTGTCTCCCTTATTTCACAGTGTTGTCCTTTACAGAAATGTGGGAGCTCTCCTGGATGTGTGCAGGGGAAAGTAGGCCTATGCCCTTACCGGTATATCAGTCTGTGATGGATTAAGTCATACAGGCTTGTTGCATAGGAAGTATGGGCTGAGATTTTCAGCTCCTCATATTTCCTGTTCATCTGCAATGTACCTTAGTTCCATCTCCTCTTTCACCATGCATAGCACTGACAGGACACTGAAAACTATACAGGCCTCCCTCTTCCCTTTAATAGAATTGTTGTGGGGTTTGCATCGAATCTCAAACCTTTTTTCACATCTAATAAGAAGACTTACTGCAAGACATGAAATAAATGGAACCTTTTTGTTGTGTTTCTCTGCATCAGAATTGAATATAAACCCATCGACTATAGCTTTAGACTAATTAAGTCTCTCTAATAAGTTCCCTTCCTGTTATTGCAGAGCATGGACAAATTGACAGAAATATATACATTTGATTTTCAAAATGGATTATGAGGATGAAAGTGTGCTTACATTAAGCAGTGATAATAGTAATTTAACTTGGAGACCTCTGGTTTAGCCTTACTGAAATACAGACTAGTCTCCTAAAAGCTGCTTTTATTTGTTTGTGGTTGTAATTTAGACTGGAACTCAAAAAACAGAAGGACTTTTCTCAAACGATTTCTTTTGGGCTGGGCTTTAACTTCCAAATTTCAGAACAAAGGAAATTTGTATTTCAAAGTTTATAAACACCTGGAAGTGAATCTTATAATACAAGGCCTGTCAAATGCTGAACTAACATCACTATTTCAACACTATAATGTTTTAGTTAGATGCTTATCATGAATAGCTTTAATGAAAATACAGTACTGTTTAAAATCACAGACTTCTGTGTTTACTCTTATGAGATGAAGTGATGTAACTACACACTTAAACAGTGTTGGTGGAGGTGTTTTGTGTCAAACATATAATAACATACTTGTACAGTACATGGGCTCAAGAAGACTTCTAATAAAACAGACATTCAAAGCACACTGAATAATTAAAAAACATTTTATATGCAGTACTTTTGTCATGTCATATTTAAAGGTATTACTTGGCTTCAAAAGTGCTTGAATTTGCCAGTTGTTACCTTCATGGTTTACTTTATGATTGCAACTGCTGCCTTGCAACCTAATATGAGGGGGCATTTGTAATGCCTTGTGATCTCAAATTCCTTATTTCTGATTAAACCTTTCTGACTTTGCCACATGGAAAAACATGGGTTTAAAATTTTTATATCAGTATGTTGGTGTGTTTAGTCACAGATTTTTACTGATGACTGAATAAAAGAGACTTTGGGATTTCTCTGTTTAAAGTGATTGGAGCAAATTCCAAATCAAAGGAGATAGAACCGGCCTTTTATGACTTGAACAGGCTGGGTTTTCTTCAAAACTCTTACATAGGTTTCAACAGATCCTTTATATGTTTCACAGAAATATTTCAAAGTAAAAACTTTTATATCCTCCCTTAACATAGTATGAGACTTGAACACTGATATTTTATTTCAGATTCATATGCTCTGCTTTAATCTACTGCCCTTTAAAGTATAACCCATGATAGAAGGTTACCAGGTTGTCTTCTGCTTTCATTGCAGTGTACACTATCCTTTTTTTTTCCTTTTTTTAAATACATATTTCATTTTAACAACATTTATGAGCATTGTAATTTTTTTAGGGCTGAATCCTTAAAGATGCTGAGGACCAATATTTTCTATATTTTTCAGTGATAAGTGTCTTCTCTGACATTCTCAGGAGTCTGATCATTATACCAGTATATAGCAGATGGACATGACAGAGGGTGAGCTTTGGCAGCACCGTAAGGCAGATACCAACTTTACTATGACCATTTCCGAGGGAGAGACAAGCGCTCCAGCAGAACTTCAAGCTGCTACTTCCAGTTTATTTTGGGGGTCCTTTTTTTAGTTGCCTGTTACTGTGGTATTGCTAATAGTGACAGATAAACAATCAGTTTAATCAGCCCAAAACACTACACTTGTCTCATTTGAATATTTGTGAAGTATTATGCATTTATGTAGTTCACATGAGTGTTTGTACTTTTTTTAGTTAAACTGAATTATTGTTCTTAGTTTGGCAATAATAATAGTATATGGTACTAAGAAAGTCTAAAAAAAAAATAAATAAAACTCCAAAACAATGGCATGCATATACAGGCCATTCTTTTGATTAAAGAATAAATATAATGGCTATTTCTGATCGAAATAAATGAAGCAGCGTTATATTTTATATAGGATTCATCACAAAGTTTGAATAAGTAGGAAATTCTAATGCAAAATAATTTTGTAATGAGACTGCAACATTTTAAAGACTGGAAATTAAAAATTACTCCCATATGGATCTCTTCATGAAGAAAAGAAATGTGAAATCTTTTTCTATTCCCTTTTTTTTAGAAATATCATTAGAAATATTTCTTTGAAATGCATTAAACTAATTGTCTACGTATTCTGACTTCTATGCATGAAAACTCCACTGCTTTCACAAAAACTGTATTTAAGATGTATCAGAATCCATGTGTATTTTCAAAGAGATATAAACTTGAACAACTCAATTCTTTTTCCTAGGAAGAGTTCATAGCGTGACATGAGGGTTGGTGGAACATACTTAGAAAAATCATTCACAGCAACTCCTGTGGAATCTAGGAATTGTGTAGGAAAGGTTCATGTGAGCTCTGTTGGGACTGTTATAGGCATTTGTGTATTTCAGTTTTGCTAAGTTAAAGACTTTTGTTTAATTTCATCCCTGACTACCATGAGAAAAATAGAAATTTTAAGACTTTTGTAAATGTAAAAAAATCAAACATTTTTTAGTACTTCTGGTTCAGATGTAATGTTCAGTTAACCTGAAACAATTTTGGGAGCTTTCATGAAAAGGACAATATTTATGCAAGAGGATGCAAATATTGTGCAGATAATGAAGAATGACTATTAAGAACTGATTTTCTGTTATAACACTAGCTTTTATTTGAACCACTAGTAGGAAATAAATTATACTATGTTTTTCTTTTTTTTCATTGCTTTTTAGGTCTAACTGTGCAGAAAATATCCGTAAACACATCTTGCATACAGGAAAGCATGAAGGAGTAAAAATGTATAACTGTCCTAAATGTGACTATGGAACCAATATCCCTGTGGAGTTTCGTAACCACTTGAAAGAACTACACCCAGACATTGAAAATCCTGATCTGGCATACTTGCATGCTGGTAAGGTCATTCCTCTCTTTGCTTACAAATTCTTGTCTTTTCTATATGTGCATGTTTAAATGATTGTAATAAGAAAATGAGAAGTTATGTTATTATCATTTATTCTGTTATTATCATTTATTCTGAAGAAGAACAGGATTTAAAATGGGCTTAATCCTCTTCAAGTTTTCACTAGGGTTGAAGGTTATGTATTAAGCACTGAAATCCATTCATGTTTCACAAGCAAAGCTTGCAGTTCAATAAATAAACATCAGAAGTGCATGCTATTTAGATGCTTCCTTTTGAAATGTAGTTGAACTTTTATAAAAAAATATTTTTTTAACATTTGTATTAAGTCCCTCTAGTCACACTGTTCCCCCAAGAACAGAAAAACAAAATTCCACAGGAAATACAGTGACAAATTAATGTACTTTAAACATTCTTAGATTTTATTACAAAAAAGTAGACAGTGTTTGGCATTAAAGATAGAACAGCAGAGATCAATCAATAACTTAGATATATGTTTTCAGGCATTGCATTAGAGAGCACACACAGAAGTCACTGGAGGAATGCAAAACAAAACTATTGCTTTGGAAAAAGGAATTCAAAGAAGAAAATTGGAGTGTTTTCTGTTTAGGAACGAGGTTTTTCATTGGTTTGGGTTTTTTTACAGGTTCTACAGTTCTGAGTAGAAGGCAGAAGTTTAATGGAAACATACAGTTAGGAGAAAAATAAGAGTTCAATGGCGGGAGCTTAGAAGAAATAATACAAAATTAGGCTGCAGCTTGAATGAAATGTGATCTTAACTCGGGAGAAGCAGATAACTTAGACATCACTGGGTGGGAAGACAAGTCAGAGCAGTGGGAAAAAAGAACAGATGGTGAGAAGAAGGAGTTGGGGAATCCAGAGGAGGAAGAAGCTATGTGGGCCAAATTCTTCCTGAGATGCAAATTAATCTTCCACTGAATTACTACTATTAGTATTCCTGTGTCAGATTTTAATCTTCTTCTGTAAGGAATTGATCTCAGTTTTTGAAACCCTCATACCCATAGAAAACACAACGTGAAGAGCTTTCGTTCAGTTCTGTGCAGCGTGTACAAACTAGTTATTTTAAAACCTCTCCGTCTTTTCAAAATGACTGCTTGCTTTCCTGACTAGAGACAGTGTATTATTTGTACCATATATTTCTATTTGCCAAGTATTCCACTTCATTTTGGAACCAATCATCATGTCATGTCAGCATATGGTGGATAATATCTGGATGTGCAAACAAAATGCCAGTTGGCGGAATACCAATTTCAAAATAGGTCAGAAAACTGATCACATTTCACCATAGTTCTCACTGAAGCATATTCAACTCAGAAGCTTAAATGCAGACACTCTTGGATTTTTTACTACAATAATCCCACTTAATATGAAAAAATCAAATGCTTTCAGTAGACGGATAGACAGGCATAATACAGAGAGCTATAATACTGGTAGAATCACTAACATCCCAAAATTACAAATGTTTGTGTACGTTTTCATGTTATTTGTTCAAGACCATATCTGGGTAAATTAATTGTTCATTGCAGCATGCTGCGGTTAAAACTATTCAACTTGTTTGTCTTGGCAACATAGGAAAATAGTCATCAATGTGTTGTGTACTAATGGTATCTCATTTCTATACATTCATTTTTATGCTGTAGAAATCCCCTTGCACTAAATAGGGTACTGTAGAAATATATTAGCGCTAGCAAGAACTGATTGTCACCTAATTATTGCCAGGCTAGTCTAGAATTGGTATACAATAAAAGTGTTGAAATATTGTTTGCATAATACCGTTGCTAAAATAAATGCTGTATTTTCCTTTCAAGAAGAAACACAAGTAAAGAGGAACCTAGGTGATAACTGTGTATTCATATCAGACTTAAATTAAATGGAATTTCTTCTTTTCAATCCATTTCTGACTGCTGGACATCTGAGAGTTAAAAGTTTTAGAGAAGAATTTTAGAGGAATGAAGGACAACTCCTGTGCCCTGGCTAACATCCCTTATAAAAATGAGATTTGTTCTGTGACTGGTTCACGGTTACTGATGACTTATTGGTCATTGGCTGCACCCACAGAGAATCTACAACACGACATACAACCCTTTAGGATGATAGGAGTGTGAAAGTGTCATACAAGATTGATTTTTTTAACTTAAACATATTTGTCTGTCTTTTGTGTTCTAATACTGCTTTGTAACAGGAAAGCCAAACCTTTTGCTACTTTTAGCAGATAGAAATAAAGTCTGATCGCTGGTAAAGAGACAGACAACAACTCCAGCTACTTTGCAGGACAGTCAGAAACTCGTCACCAGGAATGGAGCTGTGGGATACCTTTAGAATGTGACTGGGAGTAAAAGTCAAGTCTGTTTCTCATCTATGACATTAAGATTGACAATTGGACTTCTAATTCAAAGTTAATGCTCTTTATAATATAATGCTGTAATATTAGGTATTATTTAGCTTTCTTTGGCAGGCACTATATGCATTTATGGGTTCAGTGGTAGTAAGGAGCTTGAAGAAGCTGCATTTCTAAGGGAGAGGCTGTGGAAGGTGGGAGGCAAAACAAGTTGGCTTCTACATGAGTAAGGATGATACTGTAATTGAAAGGTGTTTCAGAACTTCTGCTCTGCGTCTTTCAGACTCTATATAATGTGAGAAATTGATATATGGAAATGCCACAAAACCAGGTCTTCAGACTTTCTTTCCTCTTTTTGCTATAGGTTCTCTTTGTCATAGAGTTGTAACAATACAACTATATTCCTTATAAACCTTATATGTTTTAAAACAATAACAGTCTAGATTATACTTTTGTCTTTAACTTTTAAACTGTGCTGCATTTGAACAAGAGGACTTTACTGCATACAAGCCTACAGAAATATATGCGTCTGCACATAAAACTGTAGATTGAGTTTGCTAGATCATGCTTCAAAAACCAGTTTATGCATTTAAGCTCTAATTTTTTATACAAATCATCAAATCTGTTTTTTAAAGTGTCATTGTGTGTCATTCTGTAAGAGCTTTGTGCCTATTTCTTCATATTCTCTGACCTATTTTCTCAAGGACTGTGTTAAAATTGAAATTTTATTTGAAAAAAAGCCAGAAATCCAGAAGCTGTTAATCCATTCTCCCCAGTGTTACTTTATTTTCTTTTTACAATCACATTTAAAATGATGATAGATCTTATTGCTGTTCTAAGAACAGAAGTGGGCTTACTAGCAAGCTCAGGAATCTTGCAGTTAATGTTTTAGTCATAGAAATTTGGTTCCAGTTGAAGCTGTTCATGTATATTCTTGTTATCGAAGTGCAAATCTGAAAATATGTCATTACAAATAGAAAATGAATACAATAAAAGAGTGAATTGTCATATCATGTTGGTGACTATCAATTTAGCGATTTTTCTAAAAATGAGATTATTTGATAACAAAAAAATTCTGAGTTGCTCACTGCGGGCTTGTCTGTATTGCAAGTCTCAAAGCAAGCTGAAGAAATCTTTTGGTTGATTCTTGTATGTATTGAGTTTCCAAAAGTCTTGGATATGTTTTTTCTTCCAACTGATGCTACATTGCAATACTGAGTTGAACTGAGCCTGAATACTTTGACAAGTGGTACAGGGGAAGAGCCCGTACCTGCGGTAGAACTCGCCAGGGCTCAGTTCTCGAGCTGTCTTTCTCAGTGCTTTGTCTGCATTGGAGCAGCATCACTCGGTAGTGATAATTTCAGTTTGGACTAAATGTTCATCATTTAGGAGCTCTTCTCTTATAAACATTATGATACTATTATGATGCATTATTTATGTCTGAACAGTGTAATATCTATGGCTGAACATCTCCATTATTACAATAGCTGCAGAGCCCACGGCACCTCACAGTGTGCATAGTGGTCTTCTGTGGATACTAAACTAGTCATAAGGCAAAAACCTCTTCAGAGAGAAGAGGAACAGTTTGCTCATTATTGGTTTTGTGATAATGTTGAAAGTTATGTGATGATACTGGGTTTTTTTTCAATATTGTTATTTCCATGCTGCACTGTAAAAAGTGAAGATGATCTCCAAGAATGAACACTACTCTAGGAAATCAGAATAATCCAGTTTTTCAATGAGCAAAAGATGTAATGGTCTTGCTTTTTGTCTGGGTTTCCTCATGTGCAAAACAGGTGCAATGCCTATGCAGTTTGAATCACAATGGTCTTGTTTGAAAATGGCTTCACAACAGTCAACCATGTGATAAGGGAACTGCTTAAGACATTGAACAGAAATTTGGTGATGTTTAATTTAGAAGTAGCAGTCATATAAAGTCTTTCTTGGAAGTCTTAAAAAAAAGATCAGTGAAGGCAGATCAATTCATTGTACTCCTTGGCAAGTTTTTGGTTGGTTGGTTTTTTTTTGATAGTGATACTATGCTTGCAAAGCACTCAAATTATCCTGCGTGCTCTGGGAGAGTCTGCCACCCAGGGCCTTGTGAGTAGGGGTGGAGGATTGCTTACTCTTATGGATCCTGGCAGAACTAAAAGAGTAAGCTGCTTCCCTGTGCTGCACAGACATGTTTTGGAGAATGCTTGGAAGTACAGTTTTGTGTGCCTGTGCCTCCATGAAAATTATATGTGCCTCTGGGGTTGGGCATCCACAGAACAAAGATCGTGACGACTGTGTTTTGGCAGTTGGCTGCCTACGTGGTGATTGAACGCTTAGTGTTCTTGAAGAATTACATAATTCATGACCAAATGATAGATAGGTACTTGATTATAGTGTATGAGTTGCTTCACAGAGAGAAAATATCAGACATGAGCTACTCTTAGTCTAGCTGAGAAAAGCCTAAGTAAAATCAATTACTGAAAGCGTAGTCAGACAAATTGAAATGAGAAACAAGGTGCAAACACTTAAATATGAGGTCAATTGAGCTCTGGCAGCAACTAGCAGAAGAAATTATTCCTGTTCTGTTCCTTTGAGCCTTGAGAAGACTGGATGTCTTTCTGGAAAATTGGTTTTAGGAGGGCCCAATGTTGCTAGGTTCACTGCAAAACTTGTGGGGCTTTGATATACCAGAAGTCAAACTATCATCTGCTGGTTCTTTCTGCTCTTAAATCTTCAAATAGTTTTAATTTACAGCCTCTTGGTAAGGGCTGTGTTTGTGAATCTAAAGTGTTTGGGTGTTGTGATAGCAATGGAGTAGCTGAGGAAAGCCCCCAAAGTGTTCTTTCTCAGAGAGACAACATTCCCGTCGTCAGTGCTAAAATCTTATTCTCTTTGAGACTGAGTGGTAATACACTTGTCTAAACTGTTTCTTTATGGTATGTCATTAAACCCTTAATAAAATACGTTGGAACGTACATTTATTTATTTGTTTAACGTGTTTGAAGAATCGTTATGAAATTCTGATCTTTTGCCTGGAAGTTCCAGTACTGTGTTATTGGCTTCTGAAATCTGAAATCAATGAAAAGGCAGTTCAATTAATCATCTGTTCACTAAACTGGGCCCATATCTTACATCTTTCTTTTTTAGATTAGGGAAACAGAGTTAGGGGATGTTTTTGTTCTTTCCAGAGAGCAGTGAGAATGAGAAAAATTTACTTTAAGTAAATTTAGTCTCTTTTATATGTGCTTGAAAAGTATTTTTGCAAACTTTAATCGCACTTTTCAAGAGGCCACATGTTTCTCATTCAGTTTCTTTAGCTTTTGAGAAACAGGGCTGTACTAGCAACCTGCAGCATGATTACATCATCAACAAGGGACAAAATTGCGATCCTATCAGTTGTAACAGTTGCAATATTCATGAATGGAATTCTGAAAGTTCAAATAGTTAATCCCAAATAAAATTGTGATCTTTATCCCACTTGACAGCTACATTTATCAAATTATTAAGAGGAAAAATTGATTGCTAAAAGTTATGGTGTGATCTATTATGTGATTTTATCAAAGTATAACTGTATTACCAAGTGGAAACTGCAGACTTATTCAGAATGTGAATTGGACACACAGAATCTGATAATACAGCAATTATACTAGTATCCTAGTGCTTTTCTACTTTTAAATGTTTCTCTTTTTTTCTAATCCTTTCTTTTGCATCTTCTCATTCTTTAGTAGGAAATATAGAGTTGAAAAAAAATATGAAAAATTAAATAATGAAAGCCTGTTTGCTCTTATGCTCTCTGAATTTATCAAACTACAAAAATATAAAATCAGTAAATGTTATTTATCAAGGAAGGAATGGAAATACAAGTCAGTTGAGTACTTATGCAAACTTGTAATTCATACCTGATGTAAAGCTTCCAAATAAAGGATATACAGTTTTGTGTGCAAGCATATTTAACACTTTTCTTGGAATAGTTAATGTTCTTAGTCTTTATCACTGTTTAAATAAAACACTTTAAATGCTGTCATTTGAAACAATATTAAAATTGTCATTGCTAGATATAGGCAAATCAGGTGCAAGCTTTTACAGCAGCAATATTGCTTGGGTTTCTAGTCAGATAAAACATTATTTTTGATGGCTGGTATACTTTAAAAAAGAAAAAGGCAGCAGCAGCTCTGCTTCAAATAGGTTTGCTCTTGTCATAGCTATTAGTGCCAGTCTTTCAATAGCATGTCAAGTTGATTGGCAGACACTCCCTTTCCTCTTTTGTGAAGAATAATAATTTTAGTGTGTGCTTGAAATAAAAACCTAGTATAAATGATTTTCTGTTTGTAAAGGAAAAAGCCAGGTTCCTTATAACGTATGTAGATTACGTATTATTGTGTTTCAGGAAAAATTAATCTACGTTTTAAAAAAACCTAAATAATTTGTTTATTTTTATAGCTGTCTTCTATTAGAAAGCATTGTATGCCTAGCAGAGATTCCATAGCCAGTATTTTTATCTGGGTGGTCATGGCATCAGAGTTGGTGCTTTCCAGGTAGCAAGTGATGTAGAAAAAAAATTGGGGTCATGAAAGTATTTTTTCTTTTTTTTTTTTTTCTAGTATGTAGCTTTTTCTGCTGCTGTTGAAGAGCATAGGGACTCCTTTTATAGTTCCTTAGTTGCTTTTCCTGACCAATCAGCATATATTGCTGCTGAATGACATTAAAGAAGGTGTTGAAATATTTTGATGCAAATATTACGTCATCTAATATTCAAAGCACACCACTATTAATATTGGTTACATCCTTTAAGTGAGTGGTATTCTCAGCTAAGAATGAAATCCCTGAATCTCACTAAAGAAAAAAGTTTTAAATGAAAAGGAAAATATTGCCTAGACCAAAGTCTGGAACACCTCTTAGTACCTCTGATTAGTAGAAGTATAAGGGGTGTCATGCTTTGTGCCATTCTTCCATCAGCGAGTCGGCAATAAGGTGCAGGGCTATCTCACAAGGGGTTTTCATATTGTGTGTAGCACCAATAACAGGTAGTCACAATCCTGCATTCTGTTTAATGCCTTTCTGTCCACAGCCCCCTGCGCTGGTGATTCCCTAACAGTTGTCACTTCTTTCTGAAGAACTATCAGTATGTAACAAGGTGACTATTTTTTTGTGGTGTGAGCTTTTACTCCTGAGCAGCTTGAATCTCTTGCCCAGGTCTAAACATTTACTCTGGGTGTTAGTGTGTGCCTCCTTTTCTGTCGTTCCTCCCTATGGCATTCTAGTTTCCAAGGTGGGGAGCCATTCAGTTGATCTGGAAGGGGCCAAAACCCTCATCAGTTCTGAAATTTTCTGTGAAACCCTGATGCCAACCTTGTGTCTGCCATCAAAACACCCTCAAATGGGCATCTGCTTTGCAAATTCCTTGCACTGCATTGGTAGTCACATGCTGGATCTCTGCTGGTGTCCACAAAGACTGTTGCCTCTGCAAGGATATCTGGTTCACCGATGAAAAGGAGGTAATCTTACTCCAAGCTACTATTTCATTATACTAATAGATAAAATATCCTTCATGAAGAATAAGACATATTATTGCCTATTTAGTGCTAAAAATAGGATATCCTAACATAAAACTTTTAAAGCAAGGCTGAAATATTTAAGTGCAGAGGTATAAGAAAGCCCTTAAGACACGACAGCCATCTAGAAAGACAAAAATATTTAATTCTGCCAGAAAATATATGTGCATAATAGTATATGGCAAATATAAATAATAAAAGGAAAGAGTAGTATGGGAAAATCAGCACATTAAAATTCTGAGAAAAACACCAAAAAATGGGATATGAGGGTCATCAAGAAAACTTTCCAAGCAAACAAAAAGGAAGATATTAACCTTACAGGAGGAATAAAAAATAAATGTGTATAGTATCTAAGAATAATTCAGGATGTTCTTACGTCGAGATTGTCCTATACTCTGAAGACTTAAATTGCTTTCCTATCAGAAGCAGCCCTTTTGAGAGTAGATCTCTTAGTGTATCATCCAGGGAAGTTATGCTGGAACTCTAAGAAATATAAAACTCTTAATTTTTTATTTTCATTAAAGTAAATGTAAAGTGTAAGATGCAACTTGAAGAAAAAAAAAGAAAATTTGGATTTAAAATGTCTTGTGAATTTTCATATATATAATAGATAATGCATAAATATTTAATATTTTATTTTATGTTAAACTTTAAATAATTATATATTGCTGATTTATTATATAAATAATTTTATATAAATTTGATTTATATGAAAATATAAATAATAAATATCTATAAATAAACCTAAATAATAAATTACTCACTGTGGCATCTCCATTATAGACTAATTATTTCCTTACTTCTAAAGTTGAACTAACAGTACTTCCAAGACCTATGGATACCACCTATGGATACCATGTTTCAAATGAACATAGCAGAATGTATTTTACCTATGTAATGCCACCATCTCTTGGCCTTTTTCACTCTGGCTATACATTATTTAGAGGACTCTTTACATTTTTTCTTCCTGTGAGATGTTACTAGCATCCCAACAAGCTGCACTAAAAGTACGCTTGATAAATAGCTTGAATGATTAATATTTGTAAATCTGCTTGCAAGTCATTGTCTGAATTTTAAATTTTTTTGTAAATTACACAAAATAATTATTTGCTTGCTGCACAAATTTTCATTACTGCACAAATAATAACAATTTCAGAATCAGAAAAATATTGAAGTTATGGTTTAACCTCAGCCAGCAACTATGTACCACGTACCAATCACCCCCAATGGAGGGATGGGAGAGAGAATCAGGAGGGTAAAAGTGAGAAAGCTTGTGGATTGAGATAAAGACAGTTTAATGGGTTAAGCAACACAAGGAATTCATTCATCACTTCCCAGGGGCAGGCAGGTGTTCAGCCATCTACAGGAAAGCTGGGCTCCATGATGCGTAACAGTGACTTGGGAAGACAAATGCCAGTACTCCAAACATCCCCCCAGTTACTTCTTCCCTCCACTTTACATGCTGAACATGACACCATATGGTATGGAATGTCCCTTGGGTCAGTTGGGGTCAGCTGTCCCGGCTGTGTCACCTCCCAACTCCTTGTGCACCCCCAGCCTCCTCGCTGGTGGGGTTGGGTAAAAAGCAGAAAAGGCCTCAACACTGTGTAAGCACTGTCAATAACGAAAATATCCCTGTGTCACTGACACTGTTTCCAGCTCAAATCCAAAACATACCAGCTACTGTGAAGGAAATTAACTACCTCAGCCAAAACCAGTACATAAATATGGAAGGACTGAGTCAAAATGTTAGTTGTGCACTCACTGCTTTACTGCTTTGGGTCATGAGTGAGGAGAAGAGCCCTCAGCAACAATTGCTCCGATGAACACAAATCATTGCAATTCCATACTGATTTTTAAAATTTCTTCTGTACTTTCTTTTTGTTTGCTTTCATTAATCCAGTATATGCTGCACCGACTTTCCATTAATTTCTTGACATGGCATCCTGAATCTTGACCTTTGTAAGTAGTATGCCTTTTCTGTCTGATGCACATGTTCTTTTGTACTTCTAATTTCTATTTTACTTGCAATAGTTCTTCATAATTTTTTCCATCTTTTCATTTACCAGATCTTTGGTACCTTTCAAGTGCTAAATGCTCTCCCATATATCCTTAGTAACCATGCTGGATTTTTCTGTCCTTTTTAATATTTAGGTTTTATTGGATGAATGTAGATTGCACCTTCTCTAACTGTACCTTAAATAATTGCCACTTAAGGGAATTAAGAAGTACAAGGGAAGGAAAATGCTGACCCATAGACTAAGCAGAAGGAAAAAACGTTCCCACTGGGTCCAATTTCCTAAGAAGGACCATCAGGATAGTGACTAGGACCTGAAATTATGGGCTGAATGACCTCTAAAAAATTATCAGTTCAAAGAGGAGCTTGTCTATAACTGTTTGCACTAAAGGAAATGAAGATAGGTAGAAGTCTCACAGAAGAAAGATTGCTTCACTTTCTTGGTGAACATATAAGAGCGTAATATGAAACTATATCTCATATAAATACACCTCATGTCGGCTGTCTATAATTCTTGTATCGTGTCAAAAAGCCATGGAGACAGATATCATATCTCTTAACTCCCAACGGGCCAGTTAGGGGGGAACCCCTTTTTCTAAATGCTAAGACAGAAAGTACATCTTCTGAATTTAAGATATTTTATGCATGTCTTGCATTTATTGTAAAGAGTGCATGCTCATCAATATCTAATGTCAAATAAATGGTTTGTACTGAAGTAACCACTGCAGATTTAATACAGATGTTTTTATTCTCTGAGTCATTGCAGTATGATTTTCATAAAATTTTCTCTGATAGTAAAAAGGGACCTTAAAGTGAATAAAATTTTCATATAAATTGCATAGAAACCTGAGCATTACTGAAAGCTTCAGACAATATAGATGACTGGTTCAGCCTCCACAGGCCTGGATGAAAGGTGTAAAACTACTGGTTTAAAAGGGTGCAAGTCCAGTTGCTTGGGCGTGGGAAATACAGGAGGTGTCCAACATCCAGAGACAGGATTACT
The DNA here is from genome assembly GCF_036250125.1 of Pseudopipra pipra. NCBI lineage: Eukaryota > Metazoa > Chordata > Aves > Passeriformes > Pipridae > Pseudopipra > Pseudopipra pipra. The sequence goes on from NC_087549.1 coordinate 59,511,786, forward strand.
CGACAGATTTCTGCAGTGTAAAGAGGACTTCTCAGGTATTTAAAGAAGATTAGTTATTGATTGTCACAATTCCTCTTAAATAACATTTCAGAAACTTAGATTATTGTTGATTGAAGAGTTTTTGTTTAGTAGTTGTTATACTGTTGCTAAAGGAGAGTTGGTTGCTCTATAGTGTTTGGGATTACAGTGTATAATGTCCTTACAAAGAAGGCATTAAGAAATCTACCATACTTCATATTAAACTAGGTCCCTACCTCTTTCATACCTTGCCAAAATGGTCCTTCTAATTCAAAGTCTGAGAAGTAATAGATAGCAGTTCTCAGAAAACAGTTTTTGGAAGATATAAAAGAATTGACCTACTTTGAAGTAATAGTATCTAGAGGAAACATAAAATAAAAGCATCTGTTGATAGCAAAGAAAGATAAAACTGATTATCAAGTTATCTCAAGAGCCATCAAAAGGTTTTAGGCAAACATTTTGGATTTGGCATATATATCTGAAATTCAGAACTGAATTTGAACAATTCGAACTTATGGGTTACTAAACAACCAATTGTACACTTAGTAAAATAGTTTCAGTAGTTGCTAGAATGTATGAGTAAGGTAAAATTAAAAAGGAGGAGCTATTGTGAAACATTTGGAGTCCTCACATATTGGTGCCTGTCACAACCACGAAGTGCCTGTGGGATAAAGCTGCTTCAAGTCAACTCAAGTTAGCCTTGTGTGTTAAGGATTTATCTGTAAATTGTTACTGTTCCAATAGTATTCAGTATTCTGATATTGGGCATTCTGTTCTAAAGGGTTGTTGATCCTTTCTTTTTTAATCCACCTTCCTCTGAGCAAATTCAGCCACTGTCAAAATTGTCAGTAAAATTTTCTGAGCTGCTTTTGCTTGCTTCCACCTACTCAAGCAAAAATCCTGAAAATATGAAGTCAGAGATTTATCAGCGTATGAAAATCATGAAATCTCAGTTATCTGTAGTTCAGTACGGCCTTACTTGTAGTATAAATCAGTAGGGCTAAGATGGGAACGCAATCCTCTGTTCTCTGTTGTAGTTGTGTGGGCTTTTTTTGTTGCATATGCTGTTTCCTGCAAACCTTTGAGCTATGCAAGAGACCAACTGATTAAATATATTTCTTGGAATGTCTTGAGATATCAATTTTAAAATTATAAAAAGCAATAATTCTAGAATTAACCAAAAACTGAGCCTTTTTGTTAAATAAAGCTACTTCTATATCTGATGACTGATATGCAACAACAAAAAAAAAAAAAAAATAAGAGAGGAATAGAAGAGACACCAATTGCAGAAAGATTTGGTTAGGTTTGGGATACTAACAAAGTATGCAAGTACACAGAGTAAATGGTTATAAGTTGGTATAACCAACATAAGGCTCCTGAGGATCTTAGGAAAGCGGAGAGAGCTAATGATACTTTGATGGAGAGACTAGGACTCCTCATTCTGAAAGTACTTCAATTTTGTTGCCACCTTCTCACCAAAAAATGGAAAAAAAATGATTGATTTTGGGGGTATGCTTTAATGTAAGGCAACTCAGACTCATGAAACAGATTTCAATAGGTGGCTGTACTGGTGCATAAGTGGCTCACAACCTAAAGATCACCCACTCTGCAGTGTTAGTGCCTTCTTTCTGTGGTGAGTCTGCCGTGCAATGCACAGGAATAAGCTTTAATCTTATGTCCCCACTGGACATGGGAGGCTTTTAGGCATATTCTTTTTTTTTTTAATTTTTTTTTCATTTTGTCGACATCTAGGCTTTGTCTTTGCTTGAACTCTCAGCTTTTTTTCCATTTCTTTCTTTCTTTTCCTAAGATTTCTAGGATTTTCAAAATAAGTGCAGATCCTTTCATATTAGCATTAATAGGTAAACTGAGCTGAATAATGTTATTTTTGCCAATGTTTTTTAAAGAAATCATTATAGGATTTGTAATCTGATTGCTCCTGATGCTGATTGGCAGATGTAGGTCTCTTAGCTAATGCACAAGTACAGATGTTATAGAATGAAACAGTAAATTTAAAATTGTACTTCAGTTTAAATTGTAAAGTTTATATTGATAAAGCTTCTAGTACACTTGAATTTATCTTTCATTTGCATAGCATAGCATTACATTACATTTCTCAAAGTGGTTCCGTGTTTCTCCAAATACTGTTGTGTACCTACAGTGTGTGGCTTCACAGGGCATATATGTCTAAAGATTGATGGAACATTAATGTCTGTGTCTTCAATAGGTTTTACTGATTTACTTTAGTATTTCAGGTACTGTCTCTTATTTCGAAGAGAAGGTCATTGTTACCCATACACCATTGCTCCACCTGCATTGTTAGAAAGAAACATGAAAATAGATTTAAAATTTACAGATAACTTCTAAAAGACTTTGGCTGTATAGGATGAATAGAGGCAAATTATAGTCCTCATTTGTCAAGAATTTCTTACTGTAAATAGACCCATATTGCCAGTGTTGTTCAAGGATTTACTACTAGATTCCATATTTGAAGAAATATTAGAACATGTGTCCTAAGCTTTTAAGATACTGTTGTAGTTTTTAGGAAGTCTGAAGTGTTTTGGAAAAGCCATGTTATCTGAGTATCTCATATTTTAATAAAAAATGTCACCTGAATGACATATAAGTAAGCATAATTTCTAATGCTCTAGTAAACAAGTACAGCATCATATAGAAGAAATTACAGTGTTCAGGACAGGGAGAAATAAAACCAATCCAAGTTTTCAGTCTGTACTCTGCTACAGTATGGATTGTAAACAGCAAGATGTTTTCCAATAATTAAAGGCCTTAGGCTTCTAAGATGCTTAGATCTAAACATGGTTATTGTTGCAGTTATATGGGGTAGGAGATAACTTAAACGGTGGCTTTTCACTTTCTGGTAAACCTTTATTTTTTTGCTTACATTGTTTAGAAATAGAGTTTTAAGTGTATTGGACTGGTATGGATATCTCTCAGCAAGGTAAGGACTGTGAGTTTCTAAACAATATTGAGATACAGGATTTGTATAATTGGATAAATTTTTTATTCCATAAGCTGTAGTAGATATGTCAGTCATGAAATATAAAACTGAATTTATTTCATTGCTGTCATTATTTTGCCATAACAATACTGTATTTGTATTTCACACATTGCTAGATGTATCTGTAATAAATTTATCGTTCTTTAGTATCATGATTTGGTTTAATTTTTATCATATAGAACCAAAATTTCATTGCCAATTTTTGTATTTAAAGGCTTGTTAATCTGCATTGATTTCTTAGTTTGGTATAGATTCTGAACTGAAAAATACAGTACATCACTGACTGTTCTATCATCTGACAGCGACTGATAAAGCATCTGTGCAGAAAGTGTCAGAAAAGGTTAATATTTATTGATTTTATGGCGCTACAACCAATGTAGTTTTGCCATCAAAGATGTATGGCCACCAGCAATGGAATCTGTAAAATTGCAGGTTGGACGCTAGTTTTTATTATAACCTATGCCAGTATTCTGGCCTTAAAAAATGACAGATATTTAATTTAAGACAAAAAGCTTTGAATGTGCAGCTACTGTATACCTGCAACAGGAATTTAGTGTTCTAAAATTAAACCCAAGTGCAGCACTTTTAAAGTTTAAGGTGGTGGGGGCTGGGGAGGGGGAGAACTGCGCAACCTTGAATTGCAAATGACAATCACATTTAGCCTTTTCATCCACTTAACTATGTGCTATTGATCTGTAGAAGGTGCCCAAGCAAGTGATAGCTGAAATTATGAGCAATAAAGGGCTTGCTTCTTCAAACAAAAAAGTATATAATTAGTAGGAGCGGAGGTGGGGGCAGAGCCTGTGTTTGGTTTTAAAGGCATTTAAACAAGATGGACTGAGTGCAACAGCAGCGTGTAAGAGTGCACAAGGAGAAATCTGGTTGCCTTGAAGCATAAATCCATGGTCTGGTTGCAGCTTGTGTGTAAAAATTAGGCGTGTACTCCAGCCTTTACATTTATCTCCATCAGGGTTTGCCTGACAGAAAGACAATCTGTTGGTTTGCTTACATCAACTAGGGAGAGAAAAATCTTGTGAAGCTTTGGTTCTTGTAAATGCATCCGTAGTTTGCATTTTTATTCTATTTTTGACTTAGCTGGCTCTTGATATCAACCTTTTCATAACTGGTAGTTCTATTGATACATCAAGAAGGTTTGCAAAAAGATGGAAGAATACTTGCTGAGGTGCTGAAAATTAGTCTACTAAAATACATATAGAGACACACGGAACTTATGTAAGCAGGTTTGTAGGGTATATTAGCAGGATCTGGCCTCAGGTTTTAAGATTTCCTGTTTAACTAGTATTTATTATGGAATTACTATTTTTATGATATATTTCTGCATGAAGATTTTTCTCCCCTGCTTTCTGTAAGGTTCAGCATCAGGGACAGCAGTAACAATGGGTTTGCTTTTGAACAAAACCTAACAATAACTCAGCAGTGAGAAACTCTTATTCTAACATGACTAGTAGAATAAATTGCATGGCATACAGTAAACATGCTTTAGATCGCCTCTTCTCTGTACCACATTTTTCTGTTGAGCTTTATACCACCAGTTTGTCTGGGTTCTTTTTCCCCAGACAGCTTACCCATTTTATTGTGCTCATTTAGAGGAAAGAAAAACTGTTTGTCTCCTTGAAAGGCAAGAGAACAGTGAGTGGAAAACTACTTTTATAGCTAAAATACCATTATAATATATGGCAACTAAAATTCTAAAATTGAAAGAGAAGATACAAGACAAAATCTTAAATCACTTTTTTAAAGCCACTGACAATTTGAAATATTCCCATGAAGATTTCTATTTTTTGTCTTCCTTCTTTGCGCTTAGTAAAATGTGATTTTTAGAATGATTGTTACAATAACTTGTTTAATTTCAATAACTCAAATAAGATCCATTCCTCATATAACTCCACCTTTTTTATTTTAATGACTGTGTCATTAATCTAACATTTTCCATTTTTATTGGGCTTCATTTTTTCCCCCTTCTGATCTCTTTAAATTATGGCTATGAAATGGCACGCACTCAGCAGTGGCATGGACTGGCTGCATTTTTACATCCCTTTTACCCCTTTAGTCTCATGTTTTTAATTTTCAGTACAGCCAGGTGCCAATGACATTGTGGCTCTATGGTGTCTGTAAGTGACTTCCAGGCTACAGCTCTGGATGGCAGCTTAGTGACAGAAGGTTTTTCAAACACTTTATTTCATTTTTTTTAAAATTAAATATCACTGCTATGAACTATTTGTTATACTTTATAACACCTTCACCCCAAAATTGGTTATTACCATACATAATGATTGATATGTTGTTAGCTGATTTTAACAAATGGTTTTGTGGAATTATTACTTAATTCATAATGTAATTAATTTTTAGTACCCAGCAATACAGAATTGAAGCCATATATTTGTTTTACATTGCTTAACCATGAGAAGACTGCATTGCTTAAAACATCATTCATTGAGTAAATAAAGTTAGTTTATTATGAACTTTGTCCGCACAAATTTGATATAAAACTAAAGGATAAGGAAGAAAAGAGGTATTTTGAGACCACAGCTCACTGAATGATTACACGTGCTTGTGTGCCCTCCTTATGCCTATGTGAAATGGTAAGGAAAAATAGGAGCCCAGAAACCTCTTATAATTCAAATTCTACTTGTACTCCCCAGGCTTTGTGATTGATCTTCAGATACAGGATATGAAAGGGTCCATCAGGTTAGGATCAGGATTCATTTGCGGTAATGCTGCTCTAAACATCGGTTTATGTGCACTGTGTGTGTTACCAGTAGTGATGCAGAATCACTGAGTGCCTACAACAAAAGGTAGCATTTGCTTATATTTCATGAAAAAGGTTAACATGAACCAGAAATTATTACTTCATATTTCAGATCTGAGTCAGGGTATAAAAACAAAACAGCATTATTAAAATCATTGTATCTCTATTTACGGAAAACCTGAAGTAGCAGAGTATTTCCTCAAGAACCAGCAGCATAGCTCTGCTTTGGGCATGGAACTGCACTGGTGATCATTAGTGTGAGTGTTACAGCGTTATTGCCGTTTGGGGCAAGTCTGACTGCAGGCACCTGTGTGTCAGCTCTTCCTGCCCCGGTACAAATCAGCTCCACTTGGGAATCCCCTTCACTGCTCCGGTGGAGACTGAATCCCAGCTTTTAAAACCAGAGCTTGTGAACTTCAAAGTGCACTGCTGGGGGCCAGCCCTGACTAATCATCCCAAAGAAGCCAGGAACAGTATTTTGTTAGTGTAGCTGTGGCTCCTGTGTCAGAGTGGGTTTGCTTCTGGCCGAGCTGCTGTGCAGCTGGGAAGTGAGGGGTCTGGGCCCTCTGCGCTTCAGAGCAAAGACTGTTGGAAGTGATTTGCTTTATTTAGTTAATAGATGTGGGGGGAAGAAGTACCCTCTCTGGAATGCTGAGATAGCAAGAGGTGTTTGTGCTGATACAGAGTGGGAGGTGGGCAGAAGTCTCTCCAACCCCACATAATCCTGCTCACTGCTCATAAGCCTGAATGCTCTATGTGTTGTATGCAGAGACACACAGAGCCCTTCAAAGGGGGCATGAAGATGCCTTGCTCTTTGGTAAATGTTGCAACTGCCTTCATAGGTCTGTGAGATATGTCCTGGCATTTAATTCTTGATATTTCTTTGTTATCATTTTCTTTAGTTAATCAATTTTATTTCTGTTTATTCACAGTCTTCTTCAAGTGTTTCTAACTATAATACTTCGTGAAATAATTTATGCAGGCTTTCTTGAGCCTTTTTGCTAAAGTTATAAATTTGATTGCATTGCTCTATTGACTGAAATGTTACAGAGCAGTTAGCTTTTATTGTTTTTGTAGGGTAAAATATGTGATTTTATTGTTCATTTTTATATCTCAGATATCATCTTTTATTAGAATTTTGAACTGTATCATCTTCAGGGTAAGATTTATCCACAGTGCTAAGTACACATTTTAAAAGGCTGATTATTTAACCTGCAATTCATCTTAAAAGTTAGATTTTGTTTTTTTGGTACAGCCAGGAATGAAGGGTGATAAGTAACCATAATTTCTGTTGCAGTAATTTTTTTTCTCAAGAGACACTCATAAGAGTTGCAACATCCATACCACCCCTTCTTTTTGCTTAAAGAAGGAAAAAGCAGCAATAACAGTCTGGAGTGTTGTCTTAAGACTCTGCCCCATCCCTCTTTCCTTGCTCTTGGGTCTGGGTATGGCAGGCAGAAACGAAAAGGTCTCACTCCTGTGTGAATGTATGTAATCTAAATCACAATATTGTAATCATAATTTCACTCTGCAGTAATTTTGTGCTATTACTTGTGATTGAAGCTGAGATATTAGTATTTATGATCCCCCACCAAATAATGCCGTCTTTAAACACACTTTAAACCCTCTTCTCCTCTAGGATTATTTTATTTTTTATTTTGTTACAAGAGGAGTTTAGACAATTATTTTGTAAATAAATAAACTGCATATTACTTATGTAGTAAGTTTAGATTTCTCATAAGTGCAGCTTTAAAAATACTTGTTGATTTTGGAGTAAATACAAAATCCCATAAGTGTTTAAAGCCATAATAAATGTAACAAATATGTAATATGCTCAAATACAACTTTTTCTTCCCAGGTGTTTTGTCTGGAAGACTTATGTACTTAAAATTCCAAAATTTCTTATAGACGTGTAAGCCCAAAGAAAGATATAGCAAGTGATATATTTTTAAATATGTCTGTTTTCTGTGAACAACTTACTCAAGCATTGTGTTTTTTCAGCAGCAGCTTTTGCACAAATTCAGTTCCATTCAGTATGTGGTACTTGAAAACATTTCCTTCAATTTATATTTAAAATTAATGAGGCCTCACCACAGATAAGATGGGGTGCGGATGAGTCAGGTGATGTGTTCTGTTTCCCCTTATGTCATCATCTTTACTTTTCTCAACAGTGCAGTGCAGTCAAGACACTAGTAACTTTTAAATTATTGACTAATCAGGCTAATATTTAAACATCACTGACAATTTGGGAATTTTGACCCAGACAATCAGTTTTTATTATTGCTGCTGGGGAACAATTGCAATCAGTGTTCTGAGGTTTCAAATTGTCATTTATGTTCCTACAGTACAGGCAACGTTCCTGATAAAAGTGTGCTTTATTCCTTTTTTAGTGTCATTTGAGACAGAGAAAAGGTTGGGACAGATGCTAAAGAGCTGGTTACATTTTTCAAAGAATGCAGTTATTAATTAATGCAATTCATAAACTAATCTACACAGATAAACTAACTCATTGCAACTTCATTGTGATATGGGGGAAAAAGAAGGAGTAGCTGTAAGTTTGAGGAAAATGCTCTGTATCTTTCGTATCAAACTGAGACAGCAACTCCCTATCTTAAGTGCACAATGAAAATTAACTTTCTGCTTTGCAAAATGACTTTACTTTGTGTGTGACTGTGTGTATGTGTATGCCCACATTTGTTAACAAAATTCTGGTCAGTGATGAACTTGATAAATATCAGGTAGTAAGATTATTCTAATAGTAAGGCTCTTAAGATAAATGGTTGGATGTACAGATGTACAGAAGTAGTAAGCTTTGACAGTGGAACCTATGAAATTGTCATGAGTATCTTTGACTTTCTAATCTTCCCTTTTAAAAATTTTTAGTGTTTTTCATGAGTAGAGAAGCAATATTATACAATTTAGAAACAGTCTAGATAATTTCAGATCCGTAGCAAGAAAGAGAGGAAATGGGGTAATTAAAAAGAAATTAAAGTCCAATTCTGTAAGCATGTTACATGCTTAACTACCTTGTAAATGTCCAGCTTCCCATTGAAATTGTATTGGACCCACAGTTCAAACATACATGTATGGATGAGGCCTCTTTCAGGCTTAGACAGGGAGTCAATTGAAGGCCCACAGCCAAGTTCCAGCCTCCCAAAGGGCTAGTCTTTCCCTAATTTAGGGCATCTTTTCAAAAGTAAATTGCGCCTATTCTACTGTGGTGGAGACATATATTAGTAGTGATATGCACTGCTTTTAATAATGTGGCAAAAGGAAATGGAAATGCTGGGTAGGGCTCCATGTCAAAAAAGTAGCTGTGTTGTGCGTCAGGAGTAAAATGGGGGAACATGCACAGAAATGTGTTCTCATATTTCAGAGAGAAGAAACAGAGTGCTTCCATTACTGCTGGCACAACTTGCTGCTGATAGCAGTATCCCATAAAAAAGTCTCTTCTGTAATCCCAGTAGCAAACGTAGTCAGCAGCAGCACCAAATCTAAAATTCTGTCCTTAGCAGCCATGCCATTTCATACCCTTATCTACTAGTCAAGGATATTATTCTTAAAGAGTATTTTTTGTGGTAAGGACTGTGGGTAAATACTGTGGCCTTCATTTGAATGAGATCTATAAACTGGCTGATATGACTCTTGGTAATAGCTCTAAATTTACGGTTGATGTAAAGATGTACAGGTGTGGTTCACAGTACCTCTGTTTCCTTATGCTCTGTAGACTAATATGCAGCCATGCCCTTCACCTCAAGCAGACACAGAGTGAAGCTTTGCGTAACTTGTGCTGTTTCAGCCTTTGTACCATAGAGCAGCAGACTGCACAAACAAGGGAGCGTGGATAAGGTTTTCCTCATTGTCTGAAATTGCTCAGAAATAGATAGATCTGAATACCTCCTAAAACTTGGTCGTTTGTTGTCAGGGGTTGGGTGAAAGGAAGGATGGAGTATTCAAGTGGATTTTTTATCAGCAAGAATCATTAGCTGCAGGTGGCCTCAGCTTAAGTAGCTCTGAACATAGCTATCTTACAGTGGGAGACATTTGACCTTCGTCTAGTCCAGGAAAATGAAGAAACTGGTTAGTCCTCATTCCCCATACATACCTTCTCTGCAGGACCAGGCAGGAGTTCAGCAGAGCTGACATTTGGCCTCTTCTCCCTTAATTTTAATAGCTGTCTTTGAAAAAATTGCCAAATTATTAAATGTTTAATATCACAGCACTTAAAACATACAATTTTAGAACAGTCATGTATAATATTCTTTTATGTTCATATGCAGTAAAGTGCACGTATATTTTCCGCTGTGTTTGATCATTAGCAGTTGTATTATAATGTCAATATGTGCTATGAATGATATTTTAAACAAACCTTCTACTGACTTGGCTGTAAACTTGTAAAAAACCATTGGTTTCACCTTAAGGTTTTAATTTCCTTATGTTTAGTGTAAAATCAATACTTTAAGAGTGACTAAAATAACAACCAGACAGTATTTACTGCTTTTATGCTGAACATTTTAGGTCAGAAGAATGTAGGAGGAGTGTTTGAGTTATAATTTAAACATTTATAACCATCAGTCTAGTTCATATGAGAAAGCTTACTTTATTAGGTCTAGAATTACAATCTGTTCAATTAAAAGCATTTCTCAGATAAGTACTCTGACTAATAAGAAGTATTTTCCTAAACCTTAGACATAAATACTTGAATCTAGTGTAGTCCTTCACCATTACAAGTCAGGAACAGTTTGTCTGATATCAATAAATTAAAATCAGTTTAAAATTGCTGGAAAAGAATGAATGAATGGTGTCCAGTGCATTGTCTTTAAAAATAAAATTAAAAGCCTGAATATGGTTAATGGAGTGTCTGTTCATAGATGTATGAGCTAGATAAAGGGCATTTTGCCATAATGTGTCAGATTATTTTGACTTTAATTTTTCATGAGGCATGTTAAGTTAAGGTAGTGCCTAATGTGAATAATAGTGACAGAATCTGACCTTTGCATGTGATTTTTTTTCTTTTCTATAATGATAGTGAACATCTGAAGTAAACCTTATATCAGCTAGAAAGTACTACTTTTTTATGTCATTTTTCACAGTGAACCAGTTGGAGTTGGTTTTAAATCTCTTGTCTCATGATCGATAGTCTTTCTTCTTTGTCCTGTCTTACTGTCCAAAACAGAGCATAACTAAACACTTAGGAGTGATCAGTAAACCACTTCTTCAGTGAAAAGATAGAATTACCAAAAAAACCAAAAAACCCCAAAAAAAGCCCCAAACCAAACCAAAAGGTAACTCAAGCTTCCGGCCAGATGGTACACTCATTCTTACACTGACTATACCTCTAAAGTTGTAAATACTCTGTAGATTTCATCTAGCAATGGCAAATTCTTTCCCTAAATTATCAAATATCAAGTCCAGAGGTAAAAAAGAAGTGAAGGATTACAAATCTGACTGCATTTCATTTTTGTCCATTCCAGTTTGAGGAAGGCATTCCAAACTGGTCTTAGTCCTGTCTTTTTGTCTCATAACTTCAGGTTATTTTGGCACATGTCCTTGAAAGAATTCTTTTGTCTGTGTCATAAATTCTTGCCAAGCCTTTCTGACTGCACAGGATGCACATAGGTATTGTATTGTCATTCACGCAAACAGTACGTTCTCTACAGTGATGCTCTGTTTTCATTAGTATGAGACATCAAAAATTATTTTTAAATACAGGCTGGTATTGAGTTTTATATTTCACTTTTATGTATGCAATGAATCTAAACATGAACACGGGTAGCTTGTAAGTATTTACTCATGGAAGGAAGCATTATATCCGGATTTCTAAAAGTCAAATGAAGCCAAGTGAAAAGACAAACACCGTTTAGTGTTTGGCCTGATCCGGTGATGAAGTTGAGTTTTGTGAAGCAATCAAAGATTATTTAGTCAAAAAGAGCAAGGCTGTAAAGTAGACAATGTCATATGAACCAAAAGGTCTCTCCCTCTTGCAACTGCAGGCTGATACCAGAATCACCAGCACCAGCAATTTGTGCCTTTATTTGGTGATAAATTAAAGAGGCCTTCCTGAGCTCATACAAGCAGAAAGAAATGATCTCAGACATTCGTGAGTCACACTGTGTCTGATTAAGTTAAAGGTATAGGAGATATAGAAAACTGCTGCGTATGGCTATTTCTGATATATTATGTTACTGACACTGCGGCAAAGACAGACATTGTAGTTTTGGCATACAAACACAATGTTGTTTGATCTAACCAGTGATGCTGAAGTGGTCAGCAAAAGCACCAGTGACAAACTTCCAGCTGAATATACAATTATGGAGTTGACCAACAGTTTTAATGTATTTTCCAGGCAGCCGATAGTGTTTTCCATAGTTCAAGTCTGCTGAGACCACTTCAGTTGCACTATCATTTCAATAAAGACTAAGTAGAAATTCATATTCTGTCTTCTGTATTTTTCTTGCATTTGACATACTATGACGATGACTTTGCTTTGCTTTAAATCCCATTTTACTTCTAAAGATACACTTTTTTCAGTTCTGGGAAGTGATTGAGAAACTTTCTAACTGGAGTTAGATAACAGTTATAAATATTTTTTCATTACTTACTGCATTCATGCTGTTCCAAAATGGAGGACCATATTGCCCCTCTATGTGGGAGATGCGCTTGCATCCATTAGCTCTCCCAGGAAAGTGTTTCTCCTCATCAGACAAGACTCCACAGGAATACAATACTTCCTGTGTTTGGAGAACTCTTAGTAAGACATCAGAAGCAAGTAACTCAATTGTGAACTACCTTCAACAAGGTACTAGCTCCAAGTGCAACAAAGCAGTTAGTTTATTAATTTTAGATAATATTTCTTACTGTGTGCAGTGTCCTGTAGTTTCATCACTGCTGAACATAGGGGAGCTATTTATGAGTATTATTAACCAAGTTTCCAAAGACTCTGATGGATCAGTTTTGTTAATAATCAGTATTAAATTTGCTTATGACCTTCAGTTGGGACATAAGTGTAACATGGTCCATAAACTTCTTTTAGAGATTTGTGGATACTTTTATGCCTTGTTGATTAATGAATCTTTGTATATCATGACTTCTTTTCCTGGTATTCATCATGTGTTGGTTTGAGTTGCGACATTTTCTTGCAATGTACGTTATTGTTTTGAATGAAACAAACCTATATAGGGAGTAATTGTATTTTTCATAGACATACTACTCGTTTAAGTTTAGGCATGCTGATATTTTAAGTGGTTGAGTTTTTTTGAGCAAAGCAGAATGTATCACACCACAGCAGTGTGCTGGAATAGTATGCTGTACTACACTACAGCCAGCCATTCAACTTTATGCTATGAGTTTTCTTGATTTTACTTGGAAGTTAGTACTGCAGTTATATATTGCTGCATTTCAGTTTGTCTTCAGCATCTCTTTAATTAAGTAGCTTAGTTGTTAGCTTTTTTTATGTTGTTTGAGTTTTATTGTTGTGCTGTTAACCAGGTAATAAATTTGCAAGTAGATTTAATTTTTTTATTATGGAATTTGTTTAGGTGAGAAAGTTAGTTTGTGATTATCCAGGATAAGAGTTTATAGTATACTAACAGTTCTACCAAAGGACTTAAAGTGAAACAGTGCTCTATACAATTTCATTCCCTGACTTACTCCATTAATATTCTCTTGTAAGCAGGTCACTAGGGTAGTATGCTTTTCCCCACCACAACATCCCCCAATAAATTGAATAAAAATGGGGAAAAAGTCTTTAGTGGGCTTTATGGAGTGTTTAGCTTTCCCTTTTAAAGTATTTATATTTTATATATATTTATATATTTTTTATATATATATATTTACTGAATTAAGTTTGTGACTCCTCCTCTTGCCCCCTCAATAATCCTCTTCATTCCCCCCAAAAAACAAGTAGAAGTATTGCAAATGTCTGCCTTATATAAATGGAATAGTTTTTGACAGATGAAGGTTTAGAAGATGATATTTTGGTTCTTAGGTTTCCCTAATGGTACTTGCATGTGCTATTGAGAATCCCGCCCTGTGGGTAACAGAGCTTTAATTTTCACTTCTCCCTGAAAACAGGAAGTCCAAAATATTTCTACAGGATTGACACTTGTTTACCTTAACAAATTCCAAGTTGTTTGGAAAACACAGGAAAATACAGAATATGTGACCAAAAGTAAAGCCTGAGTGCTTTAACTGTGTGTGAGGGGATGGAAACTGACTATTTTGATATAGCCTCAAAATCAGTTCTCAGTTAAAGTTACTTAAGAAAGATCAGTTCCAGGAAATAGTGACTATAGCTTTACTTCCTCCCCATACCTCAAGTCAAGGTATTTTGGAGAAAAAAAATCGTGATATATTAATATGAGGATCCTTAACCATCCTCTTGTCTTTCTCTAAGAAAAAGACCTTTCTATCTTTGTAAGAAATACCTATATATGACCTTCAATTTTCTGTATTTTCTGTGAGATTAAAAAAGCTTCACCTGAATGTGTCCCTGTGTCACCTGCTTGAGGTGACCCTGCCTTGGCAGGGGGTTGGACTAGATGATCTCCAGAGCTCCCTTCCAACCCTAACAATTGTATGATCTGTGACTTAGATTTCTGTTTTTAATGAGTATTATTAATTCAGTCTGACAGTTGTTTGTGGGTTTCATTTTGGGTCTGCACAGGTTCTGTGCTTGTTTCACTATTTCAGTTGAAGGTGTTTTTTTCTGCAGTTGTATTGTGGAAGCATTTCTTGATGTGTATTTACTTTAAGTGATGTGGAAGCTGTTTTAGTTTACGTGAGTTCTTTCCTCTATCAACCAAGTCAGCTGGACATTTTTAAGACCATACCAGCTGGGTCACTATAATGATTTTATCACAGTTAAAGCTCTAGAACTTGTCTGGTAGCTGGACATTAGAGTGATTTTGTTCTTTTTGTTTGTTTGTTTGTTTTCTAGCTGAATTCTTAATAATTCTTACAAGCTAAGACTTACTCTTGCAGTAGTGAAAACCTAAGTTACAACCTGTTTTGCACTAACCTTTCCTCAGCCTTCTTCTTTTTCTTTCTTTTTGTTTTTTTTTTTTTTTTTTTAATACTTGTATTTGTTGATTTCTCTTCCTGAAAAGGATAGGTAATGAAATTTTCTCTTGAAAGATAAGAGCCTACCAGTCCAAGAGTGAAACCTGATTTTCCTGATTTATCGTATCATCTACTCATCTAAAAGTATCTTTTTTGTATTTATGCAACCCTAGTTTATACCTATTTGGAAAGGCATTTACAATACTGTCTAGTTTGCATTCATTGATTAAGGAGTATTTGTGCTGTTTAATGCAACAAAATAGAGCATTACCAGCAACATTTGATGAATTTAAAGGAACTTCTGGCAAGAAAGGTATACTTTTGATGTAATACCATACTTCTTTTTGCATTAGCTTATCACAATTAGTCAATTGAAAGTCAGATAGTTAACATATTATATGGGTAGTTTTAATACAGAGAAGCAATATTTTCAATAACTTTCTAGAAATGCTGGAACTCACATAAATAAAAGCAAGTGTGTTCTTCAGAATACTCGTACTGTCATAGGTTACATTTGCTATCTATTTTGGTCCTTTCCAGTAATATCCCATAATCTGGGCCACAAGTAATGGCAACTTTCCTAATTTTGTTAATAACGCTACATATTAACATGAAAATCAAGGATAAATATTTTAGTATTTCAGAATTTTTTCCTAATGCAATAAGAATTTTGCATTTCCTGTATTAACTTTTTAAGTACAGGATAAATTAGCTTGACTTTAGTAGTTGCAGAAATCATGTAATAGCATGTTCCTACTATGCTAATGTTTAGAACCAATTAAGCATTTTCATTGAAGTTTGGTATTGTATATTGATTTTTTTTTCCCATGTTTTTGTCTTGGAGACAATAAAACACTTCTGCTTTTAAAACATTTAAGTCAGTTGAAATAGGCTTACTGATTTTTATCCAGAGTGTAAAGATTGCGATCAGTTTCTGGGTTGCTGCTATTAATATACATTTAGGTTATGCAGAATTTTGTCTTAATATGATCAGTCTTTATTTATGTAAAGTAGAATTCTGACACCATTGATCTGTATTATTAAAATGCATAGAGCAGCTATCATATCCTGGGCTTCTGCTGAAATATGCTTTTAATTGAAGCAGAATTATAGCAATATATTATCAATGTGAATCTAGTTAAGACTGCGGCATTGACTGGAGTGCTTCATTGTTGTACAATGGGCTCTGTTTTGTGAGGTTGAATTTAAATGCCATCATGTGTCTAGGATAGGTGCTCAGTGCAGGAAGTGATCAAATAAAGACTTTATTCTGGAAGATGTACACTTCCAGTTATGTGACATATAGTGTTTGTCCTTGAGAAGAAAGGCTAGAGCTGTATGACATTTGTATTTGTATTTTAGAAAGGCAGTTAATACTCCAAAAAGGGAGAGTTGTATGCCCTTAGTATAGCAAATAATTCTGGAGATGTCCTTTAACTTTGCTTTCTAGAAAGAGGGAAAAAAGGGAGAGGAGGAAAATAGTAGCTTAAAAAAACAAGTTTCAGATGATTAGAAACAATGAAGAAAATCTGGAGTTTTTACTTTTTTTTTCCATCTACAGTGCAAAGGCCAGGCACTGTAACTCTCTGTGTTAGTTACATTTCGTGATGCTCCTGTCGCAGAATGCCTCACAGACAAAAGCCAAAAGCTGATAAAATGTAATCCATACACCTCCCATTTACGCGTGCCATATAGTCCTAAGTAGAGCTTCAGTTTTTACCCGTTGATGTCAGTGTTCATGTACTTAGTGTGCACCTCAATTATTAACATTGATTTTGGGACCATCAATTGAGACTTTAAACACATGTACTAATATTTACGTGATAGGAACCTTAGTTTCAATACTAATGAGTTTTTCATCATCATAACTATATAAAGTGTGTTGAAAAGCAAATGGGAAGTGAAAATCTCAAAGAGAGTATTTAAAAGAGCAGTAGAAAAATGTGAAATCATGTTTCTGTCAACATGTTTCATGAGACAAGAACAGACAGATCTCCAATACCATCTAAAGATAGTACATTTGAAATGGACAGAAGTGTGTGTGGTTTTACACAGTGCAACACTGAAGCAGTGTTTCTCACTGTCACAAGCTATTGTTGTTGTGAGTCAGATTTAAAAAATCCTTTACCAGCTGTTTCTGTTGACTTGGGAAAGGATGTTATTTTTCTCCTGAAAATCTTGGTATGTATAAAAAATGCAGGTATTTACAGGAATATTAGTTAGGAAGGGAGGGTATGTCCAGCAGTTTACATATCTGTTAATAGACAGTCATTAGAAGTTAACTGGTTTTCTCTCTTGACCAAAACGTTTTTAGTAGTCTTGAATAAAGTTTGCTGAAACTGTCAGAAATATCTGTTAGAACCTAGAACTTGAGTCAGGTGGAGAGTACTGATAGGAAATGCTCTAGTGCTTCCATCATTCCTGGTCAGTTGTCATCAGCTCTTCTTCCATGCCATAGGTTGCATTTCACATATTGTTGTATATTTGCAAAAAATAACCTTCCGCTTACAAGTAAGTCAGGGACTTCAATTTTTAGAGACATATTGGTACATAAATACTGATAGATGAGCAAACAGAAATAAAAGTAAATTTTATAACATGTTTTTCAGGCATGTAAAAGAAATTGTGGGTGCCAAAGTAGAGATCTGCTTCCCTAGAGTGAATAAAATTTAGCAATGTAAGTTCAGTTGCTTTAACAAAGCATAAGTTCCAATAGTGCAAGTAGTCTAAAATTATCATCATCAGTGAGTACATTAATGAAACCTTGTTTTTCTTGTAATTTCCAACTGCAAAAACAAGTCTTTGGGGCATAAGAAGACGATAGCATACAGTATCTGTTTTAATAAATGATGTTCAGATAGGAAATACTGTCTGATGTTTATATTTTGGAATCGTTGTTGTTAAGGTTTTCTTTATTTAGTGAATGTTATTGCCCGTGGTGGCCACAGACAGAGAGAACTGGCCTATCTTGATGATTTAAAAAAAAAAAAACAAAACAAAAAAAACACAAGGAAAAAAAAAATATTTCCTCTCATGTACTACTCAGTGACTCAATATTATCTGGCATAGGGTTATTCTGTTGACTGATTGCCACTGGATTTTTATTTATGCTTTTTAATTAACAATTACAGTTTAAATATCTTATATAAATCTATTGTCGGGGGGGTAGTTGTTGAACTTTATTATGTTATTTTGGTATGCAGAAATATCACAAGGATTTCACTAGATCCCTGCTTTATAGAGGTTCTCTTTAGCTTTTAGAAGATCAAAAATAACTGCTTCATTTTGGGTTGGTCTTTTTTTCCAGTTTATGTAATTTGAGTACAGAAACTCTCCTTTAAGAACATGAGCCTGCAAGCTTTTTCTTTATTTTGTATAAAGCATGTTGCAGCTAAGGACTGTTTAACTAGTATGGTTTTATGGATTATAATGAGGGCACTTCAAATCATATTCACCTTTAATTTCTATGGTATTACTGCAACCATGAAATAAGTGCTTAATTACCTTTCTACTATGGCAGGGTCTCTCCTTTTTCTAAATATGCTGTAGTAAATAAGCACAAAGGATTTGAATTGATCTCTTTTTATACTCATCTGCTCATGTAATTGATTCCCCAGTATTGAAACCTATTTTTTCTGTCTGTATACCGAAGATTTCTTTGCAAAGGTCCAGCCCCAGCAGGTTGATTACACACTTGTTACCTGTAATTCAATACAGCAGTGCCCTGTTTACAAAGTCCAGATTTCCTGGGCTGTCAGTTAGGGCAATCAGCACAAAGACCAAGAGCTTTTGGAACTAAATAAACAATGAGAAAAACATTCAGGGCTGCCAGTAACCTTCACAGGTAATTTAACAGCCTTTGACTACAAGGCATCAGTTGCTGTAGATGTCTGGCGAATATGAAATCTGACATTCTCCCTTGCCATGTTCTGCCAATAGGTCCGTGTGTAATCTCTCACTGAGGTTCGCCGCCGCTCCACTGCGCTCAACCAAACTGCCTTTATTATGACGGACGCCCACACCTGCATTCTGTCACTTACCTGCCGTGTACTCTTCTGAAAGGAAAATGGCAAATTATTTAGAATTTCAGGGTTAATGAAATTAAAAGTCACTCCCTTGTCCCTTCTGCCGTTCCTCTTCCTGGTCAGCAACCTGGCCAGCACAGCCTTTTTGATCTCCTCTTAGAAATGTTTAAATATGAAGAAAGAAATTGCTTGATCAATTTTGCATAAATTGGACTCTATTTTTACTGCAAACAGGGAACAGAGTTATCTCTTTTCTAGATGACCTTTAAGTATCGAGCTGATTACTTTATTGTCTTAAGCTTTACGTTTATGTATTTTTAATTTAACTTTTTTTATTTCTGATTTATTTGGTGCCTTTTCTGTCGATTTAGATAATGATTAGAACAGCTATTTTAAAGACCACTGATGTATCAAAGTAGACAAAAAATATCCATGAGGAGAAGAAAACAGAGACAGAGATTCATCTGGGTCTGTGTAAGAAAAGTTCATATATTTTACTTCAGCATTCAAATCTCTTTGCAAGCAGATAAAATTAATGTTATCTGTACAAGTTTAAAAGTGCATCTGTTAAAAAAACCACCACAAAACCCAAGTATAATACTTATGAATTAGATGTCTATTGTTCATGTAAACAACCCAAACTGTCTGACAAATAAACATTTTCTTGGGTGCATGCAACATGCTCCGCTCATGAAATCATGCCCTCTTTTTTAATTATCCAATATATAAATCTGTAGACATCTTGCAAGCTGTTATGAAGAATCTGTTTTTTCATGACTTTGTACAAATATAACAACTAAAATGATTTGAAAAATCTGGAAGAATCTGTTATTCAATTATGTTTTAATCAGAAAGTGCTTCCCTGTTCTATTTTTACACTTTCACTGATGAATTTCTGAGTGCCTTGTTGTGGTCAGTGTAATAGGAGATAGCTGAAGATGTTGTGCAACAGACACTCCCCATTGCTTGATTCGCTATCTGCCCTGCAATTCTGTCTCAGGGAACATGCTTGTGCTGCGCATCCATGACTAAACTCCAAATATATATGTTTAATGTTAGTTTAGTTCTAATTATTTTCTGTGTCTAACTTGGGAATGAACTTACAGATTTAAATTATATAGACGTGATTTGGGCATAGCAAGGGAGAAGAAGGATTGTTGTGTGGTGTTTGTTTTTCTTTTTCTTTTTAATTATATTGTTCTCTGCATAAATGGAGGCTGGAACACTGGCAGACCAGAAGCAGTTTAGTAAAACCATAAGGAATTCAAGTGAGAAATTCCAAATTTGTTTGGGGATCACTTAATATTTGGTAGTCTTTCTGTGGTCCCAGGGGAGCAAAGGATAACAACACGGTTTTCATTGTGTATTAATGTGGTCAGGAACAACACTGGGAAGGCGATGATCTTACTAGAAGCTAAGTATTGTAAAATTGTAACTCATTTACAATGTGTGGGCATAGCAACAATTAAGGGTTCTAGTGCAGGAAGCGCTAATGTGATTGTAACAGAAACAGGCAATTGGGCATAGCATGGTAACTTGTAGGAAGCAGCCATGTCCTGCGTGGCCTAGCTCATGGAAACCTATGGAGTGGACAGTGACAACCCAGTATTTATAGTATGTTTCATGCTAGGGGATCCATTCTATAGTCAGGATGGGTTGCATTTAACTGTTTCAGTAATGGCAAAGTAGTGAACTCCCACAGGAAAGTGCTTCTGAGGTGGTGTAAGGTCCCCCACCACTCTATAGCTCATTTAGAAATTGAATAGTCACTACGGCTGGATTATAATGTACCCTGATTAGGTTAGATTCATCATGAATAACCAGTGTAATACTTCCATTAGAATAGAAGGTATCACTTGGGATTCTTATTTATTTATTTATTTTACACTACAAAATAATACATTGACAAGAACTGAGATAATTTTAAGGCCCAGTCAAAAATGTGATCTGCAAGGGTAGCTATGTTTTTGTTATGCCCTGAAATTAGCCCTAGCCTGAGTGAGAAATAAGGTCTCTCTGAGCTCAACTCTTTTACTTGCAGTCCCTGTGCTTCCTTCTGCGTTTCTAACAACAGCTGAGCTAAGCTGAAGTACCCTAATGCACCTCTCACCAAAAGGATTTTTTTTACATGGTTTGTCACAGACTCTTTAAATACTTCTCAGAAGTGCACCTGCAAAATGTTTGCTGCATGTTTATTTCTTTTGCAGTGTAAGAAAACTAACCCCAAGGAAAATTGTAGAAAAGTATTGGAAGACTGGTGGCTTCTGAATTGCAGTAGCACACCTCACAGTCATTCCATTAGCAACTGATAAATGCTCCTGCTTTCAGTTGTAGCCATTCTCACCTTTGTGTATTAAATGATGGGATTTATTCTCTGTGTGGACGAGAGCTAGATTTAGAGGCATAGGCCAAGTTATGTTTTTGCAGTGAGAACCAACCTAGATCGCTAATCTATGCTTATTGTTATTAATGGGTTTGATGCTACAAGCAGTAACATTTGCACACAGGTCAAAATCACGTGGAGGGCTTATGTTACGACTCACCCTCATTTTAAATATGATTTTGAAGACATTATGACCAAGAGGATTTGAGTAGGTAGATGTCTACAGCAGACATTGGATGTGCTTCTGCTTCCACTCGAGTTCTAAGCTGATGAAATTTTGGCCTAGGTAGGTCTCTTTACAGTTATGTTTCAGCTCCCTAACAATATCCCATACATTTGAAATACTTAGATTTTATTAATTTAATTGTACTAGTAATTTGAAACTTTTTAAATTTTTCTTTTATTGTGTTTTATTTGTACCTTATTCTGCCACAGAACTCTCCCAGTGAGGGGTACTTCATAAATATCAGCAGCACCTATGTTCAATTTTTAAAAAAGAAAAAAAATTAGGTGAAAAAAAGATTTGTTACTACTTGATTTAAAAAAAGAAAATACAAAGCCCAGATTTTGCATCAGGACCTGCAGCTACTCCTGTATTTATCTATCTTTTGACTGAATGGAAAGACCTAGCTACCACTTATCTCAGTAATGTCCATTAAGGATACCAGATAAGACAATATTTACATACTGTTGCTTTTAAAGTTAAATTTTTCTACAGTCTGTTGTTAGGTTTGGTTCCAGTTTTCATTGTAGACTACTTCTACAATACATCTCATTTGGCTGATCATGCACAGTAATCTAACAGTTAAGAGCGATCAGGAAAGGGGGAGAAAATGCTACTGAATCTTCAACTTCTGCTGCTGGTTTCCCATTCCCCAAATAGAGAGAAAGCATCTGAAGACAAATCTACCATGTTCTGCATTGGCATATAAAGTAAGTGAGGATAAAGCTGTACACTGTTAGATTTTTCCTGAAAAAAAAAAAAATGGTTATTGTTAGCTGCAGAATGAGCTAGTTTTCTTCTTCTATTTTAATGAATTGCTTCATACCTCTTTACTTCAGGGCAGATTTAATACTGCTGTTGATGTTTTGATATCTCTGGAGTGTAATGTATTTATGTTACAGTATAATTGTGTTTTACACTTCTTTCTTTAACTTTTGATTCTCAAATTCATCTATTCATTTCAGAGGGGAAAACAGACTGAAGATATTTTAACTGTGTTCTAATCATTCCTGACTCTTAATTTTTAAACAACATATTAAGCATGGGGTTTTGTCTCTTGGTAATATATCGGTGGAATGGGATCAGGCCACAGTTCAAAACAGGATTCTCACAAATCAAATTGATGTATTTTTCAAATCCAGAAGAGTGTTAGAACTGCCAAAGGAGTTCTTCCTTACACCTCATTTTCTGTCAGGAGGTGTTTGTTCATTTGTTTGGTTGGTTTTAACTGAATTTGTGATCATGGATGCCTAAGCAGGTTAACTTACGTTAGTAGCAAACACCAAAAAGTTGTTTCTACACCAAATGAAATAGGGTTTTCATAATGCAAACACACAATAATTGAAAAATTCCTGCTCTGAAGGAGCATAAAGCTGTATGAGTAACAGAGTAGGAGTGTTGCACAACTTCAGAGATGATTTAACACATACTGAGTACCATTACTTGTAGTGTCCTTACTGGCATTGTACTTAAAATCAGTATACCCACCTGAATTAAAGATGACACTTTTGATAGGCAGGCAAGAAAATCTGAAAGGACTGGAGACAAGACGGAGGAGAAGGCAACATTCACGCTACATAGACTGTTGTGTTAATGAACTCCAAAGGACCAAAAAGCAATACTTTTATAAAATGTTTTTTTTAGTTTTCTTAGCCATCTGTAGGGTCTCTCACTCTTTTTCTCCTTTTTTTTTCTCCTACATTTTCTTTATAAATTTGTTTCTTAATTATATCAATGACATTAAGACATTAGGAATTCTAGGGAGGGAAAATGTAATCATACAAGACCCATAGTACCTCTGGTGGGTTTTGATGATGAGGAAACACAGTTGAAATTTTATCAGAATATCACAGCAGAACTATCACCACAGCTGGCTTTACTTATGCTCTGGAAACTTCAGGGTTCTTTTTTTGGGGGGATAGGGAATGGTATACTTTGGATTTATATGGGGGATGCTGTTTTGTTTTAGAAATTCCGCAATGGAGAAAATCTGCTCGAACTCTCGGCTCTTCTCAATTTGTATATTCTCGAACACTGGGCTGCTGCTTGCCCAAAGCATTGAGTTGCAGAGCCACTGCTCTGCAGATTGTCTGACTCTTTTCCAGTATCACCAGCTCTCACGTTTAACTGTAAATTACATGGTAATTAATATTTACCTTTAGCCTCAGCACCATATTTCAGGTGATTGTGTGAGAATCTTCTATTAATTTTCCTTTTTTTTCTTTCTTTTTTTTCATGAAAACATTAGTTCTTCATTATAACAGAAATATACTTGACATGACCCTAGGACTTAGATTGGGCACAAGCCTCTGTGACTTCATCTAATTTCTCAGTGGTTTTGAGTAGTGAGGTGTGAGTATGGGCTTGGTGCCATGCTTTGCCAGCAACAAAGGAATAATCCTTGTTATTTCCATGCAGGGAAGGCTTGGGCCCTTTGCTGTTCCCCAAGCTGATATGGTCCTGGGTGGAAAAAGCCATGTTGGCTTGGGCTTGACATTATGATGGCTAGAGGCAGTAGCAAAGTCTCAGATTGTAGAAGAGAAGAGGAAGAGAGGTTAGTTCTGGGGCCAGGGAAGCGCAGGAATGCAAGGGAAGAGTTTAAGAGTGGGAATGTGTGATCTGCAAAACATTGCCTGGTTCCTCATGTGAGGTCCTGCTAGGGAACTAAATTTTTCCTGCCGTGTTGGAGGAAGGGGAGAGAAAGTATGTATTTCTATAGAGGTTGTTTTGTTGACTCTTCTTTGCTGCTATCCTTTATACATAGAATAATAGAATGGGTTGGGTTGGAAGGGGCCTTCAAGATCATCTAGTTCCACCCCTCGCTGCCATGCACAGAACACCTTCCACTAGACTGTGTTGCTCAGAGCCCCATGCAGTCTGGCTTTGAACACTTCCAGGAATGGGCCATCCACAACTTCCCTGGGCAATCCGTTCCAGTGCCTCACAACCCTTTGAGTAAAGAATTTCTTCCTAATATTTAATAAAAATATCTCCTGGTTTGGTTTAAACAATTCCCCTTTGTCCTGTCTCTATCTGCCCATGAAAAAAGTTGTTCTTCCTCTTTTTATAAGCCCCCATCAAGAACTGAAAGGCCACAATGAGGTCTCCCCAGGACCATCTCTTCTCTAGGCTGAACAATCCCAGATCTCAGCCTGTCTTCATAGGAGAGGTGCTCCATGCCTCTGCTCATCTCCATGGCCTCTTCTGGACCTGTTCTAACAGGCCTTTCTTGTGCTGAGGACCCCAGAGCTGGACACAGTACTCTGGGTGGGATGTCACAAGGGCAGAGTAGAGGAGTAGAATCACCTCCCTTGACCTGCTGGTCATAAAATAAATAGTGTGTTAATAAGGTGTACAATCCCATTTTTGTTCTGGAAATAGTATGCTGGTAACTGTGCTGTTGATGGCTGCCTGCCTACATGTGCCTTCTCCCTCCCTCAGCTAAAAATAAGCTTTGCCACCTCCTGTCATTTTACAAGGAATGTGCCATTAATGATGATGCCAAAGAGTGGTTTTAGATGTTACTTACTGCCATGATAGGAGCCATGTTAGGAGTGCATGCAACTATTTACTAATGAGGCTGTTGGTTCTGCTGCTTCTGAAACTGCTTTTTATAGAAAACATAACAAAGTTTAATAACCTGACCATGTTTAATTCCTTACTGCATCAGCAGTAGCCTCAACTGTTGTTGAACATGTGAGGTCTTCTAGGATATAGGAAAAAGTTTAATGAATCTATTGATGTCTTTTCTCCAGTATTCTTCAGCATGCTGAAGGCAAAGGAATCCCTTCTAAGCTGACATAGAGCTGAAAATCTATGTTAATTCTCTGAATCTCCATCCCCTCCATGTCTATGAAAGCACTGGTATAAGATGAAGGGATAACATTAGGTTTACTTGGAAATGTGTTCCTGAAAAATGTAGCATTACTGCTCCAACTTAATGTTATTCGGATGCTAGCATATATCCTGACCATAATTGTTCTTCCAGAATAAATCTTTCAGTTTTATATTCTCTTCTCTAAAACAGGTTGCTCAACATTTAGTTTTCTTGCTTTAAGAATAAACATAGTCTTTCAATGGTAATATATAAACAGATAGCTGTAAAATACATCACCATAATACAAATCCAAGCAGTATTTATTCGCTACAATCAGTGACTGCACTGATTGTGCCCTTAGGAAAATGAATGTTCCTTTAAAAATGTACAGATCAAATTAACATAGTAGTTATAGAAATGTGGGGTTTTTTTTCTTCAAAAGAGTTTGTAAAAGAAAAAATGGGAACAGTCACTATGGATAACAGAAAAATAGGGTTGAGATTGGTTTTCAGGAAGTAAATATATTTAACTAACTTTTAAGGTCTGAAATGTATTTTAGCATGGAATTTGGTTAAATGCTCTCTGTGTGTGCCTGGTTCTGGAATGTGAGCTTTATAAAAATTCCCTGAAAGCAAAGCATTGCAGTTATGTTTTTTTAAAGATCATTTTTTTGATGTAGGTTTAGTATCACTGTCACAGCATCTAAGGCTTCTTTGGTAGAAGCTACATAGCTAACGGATTTATAAAGGGATTGCATCATAGAGACTTTTGTGATTGATTTGTACATATTACAGCAAAAATTGCAGCAATAAAACAGATCTTACCCCATGACAAGCTGAAACAAATAAATTTATTTATTTAGATGAATTTAGTACTCATGAAAAGAACCAGATTGACAGCCACAGAGACTTAATACCTCTATTCCACAGACCAAGTACAGTAGAAAGTAGTGCAGGATTCTCATGTGGCCCTGCTAATGTCTTAATTTTGATCTGTAGCTACCACCTTTAGACATGAGTAGTTCAATTTACATCCCCATTCACTCCTTAGACTAAAACTGCCAACAAGAGTGTCAAGTATGGCGATACTGTAAACTAGTCGAACAGAACTGCCGACTGATATCACAGGAACAACTTGCACTCTTGAGTAACCACTGATCTGGCCAAGATTCAAAGCAGTGTGATGTGTATGTGAAGGTTTCCACATTCCTATGCTGCAGTCCTAAAGTGGTTTCTCATCTGGACATGATATTCCTCTTTTGTCCCTGATTAAATCTAGCCAGTGTTAAGAGATTTTGCGCTCTGTCCACATACAGTTGCATTTCACTTGAGAAGCTATTCAGAGGACCAATCCCTTGTTCGTGTTTGGTTTTTTTTTAATTCAAAGAAATCAAAATAATTGTCCCTCAAGATGAAGTTTGAAGAACTATTCCCAAGAAGGGTCTCCTGAACTTTGCCTCTTCCTCTCCATAATTCTTTCTCTACCAGTGAGTCTGATCAGGAATAAGTTATACTGCCTGCGGTGGAAGAGATTAAGCAAATTGTACAGACTTGAGTGCACCAAACTTTGGCAGTAGCATGTCTGCTTTCTTCTGAAGCTTACCTCATCCCTCTGCTATAGCAGCTATGGAAATCAGTCAGAGGCAGCCATTTATGCTATTGCACTGTGATTTGAATTAGCATGCATGTAAAGTAGTCAACCTTAGTTATTTCTTTGCAAAGGTCAAGTAAAATTATTGTCCTCTTGCCAAATTTCCCCCATATTGAGTAGGGACTACTAAGGATAACAAGAGTAGTGGTGTAATATTATTTCATTGCTAAATTTAATTAAAGT
Source organism: Pseudopipra pipra (assembly GCF_036250125.1). Lineage (NCBI taxonomy): Eukaryota > Metazoa > Chordata > Aves > Passeriformes > Pipridae > Pseudopipra > Pseudopipra pipra. Next base: position 59,538,934 of record NC_087549.1, read on the forward strand.
TTTCTTAAGGTCAATAATGCAGGGATGTGCCACTTTGTCAGAAAGATCTGTTCCAAGTCAGAATGTTGATCTCAGATGAGAAATAACAAATGAAATATTTTCTATAGTTTTCGGGTTTTATTCTGGTTGTATGTTTTAAAGCTGTAATGTTGGACATAGTTTAATTATGCTTTCCCCTTAAAAGAAAATGTGTTATTTGAGCTACTACTAGTTGTTTAAAATGTAAACCTTAAACTGAGAATAGGAAAACTGTTCTTTTGGGAGTGTTTGTACTTGCAGGTGGGCAAAAGAATATACTTACCATATGGGTGTTATTTTGGATCAGAATGGTAAAAATTATCACTGGCTGAAAGAAATTCCATTTGAGTTCACTTTAGCACATGAAAAGCACTCCTGCTTTTTCTGTTATTGCTGTGGTCAAGTTAGTGGCTGCTGATACAACTTGAGCTGTAGAATTGGTATAACACTGCTATGCATAAAAATAGAAGTGTATTTTTGTTATCAAAAGTAAGCAGTCTTATTGTAATACTAGTGATATATTCCTCTGTTGTACTGTCCAGATGACATGGCTCTTCTAGATATGTTTGATACTTGCCTAATACCTTTATGTTTTAGGTGAGATCTCAGCTCAATATTGAGAAGTGACATATCTTACTTAGCATGTATGTATTAATTAACAAATAACTTTTTGTTGGAGTTTACTTTGTAATTGTAGAGCTGTTTTTGTGGGTGAGTTACCTATGCTTTATGAATTCTATTCTGCTGTAACTTTCCTTAAGAGGGTGATAATATATATCTTTAAGTGAGTGAAATAGGATGGGTTGGCAATAAACTTAGATCAGATCTTTCCAACAGTGGCTGCCCAGCTTCAGAAGCTGTATAATCTTAAAATTCTTAGCTTCTAAAAGCACTGTTGAGAACACTTTAAAAAAAAGTAAAAGGAAAAAGTTAATTCTTCCAAGTAAGTAAAAAAATTTAATAATTTTGGTAAATGATCATGTGGCGATTATTAAACTAATATGTAATTAGCATTTTCTAATGACAATCATAATCTTGACAAATGCTTTCATTCATTTTTTTCTAATCATTAAAGACTTTAAAAGCACTGATTTTTGTTAACTGAGTCCCTTGGCTATTCATCAGTGATGCAATTCAACCTAATACTCCAGTGGCCAGTAATCAGAGAGTTGCCTATTAAGTGAAGGAAATTTTATCATTGTCTTTATGAACATCAGCTTTATTTCTTCTCTAATACAGTAAGTAGGTAGAACTGTAAGAGCATCCAGCTGACAGTTATTCATACCTTTTTTAAAAGGCTGAATTACACCAATTTTTTACATGATCAAAATTCAACCAATATTTCAACAATAGTATGATCTTTGAAGTTGTTCAGATACGGGGCTTTTTTCTTTTTTCTTTTTTTTTTTTTAAAGTTAAACAAGAAATGGTTTTCAGTCTTCTCAATGGATCAGAGATACCTAACATGGCATATCTAAATGTTCTCCTATGTGCAGGCAACATATCCTATGATCAGTGCTGATGTTTGAATCCTCGTTTATCCCACTACTTGTGCCAGATCCTCTGTTCTAGCAATTCCTTCTATTTTTTTATCTATGCCATGGCAAAGATATTCTTCTCATTCTGAGCTCTCTGCAGCAACTCTGCAGCTGCTCAGGTTTCTGTCCTCACTTTACTGAAGCACACCAGAATTCGTGGCCCCACTGCAGCCTAACTCCTTTTTCAAGCATGTTTGTCCAGCAGAGTCTCAATTTCAGTTCTTTTCCCTGCACTTGGAATGCGGTTATTTTATATTTACAGAATGTGAAAGATAAAACAAGTATGCAAAAAGTATAGCAGTGTCGTACATAGTCACCAAAATATTTCTGTCTTTGTTTACTTTAGATGTTTGAGTTTATGCAGAGCCAAACTGACTTCAAAAATAAAGGACAGATGATCAGAAATGTGGATAAGGACAGCATGTTCCTTTGCTTTATTTAGCATTGAGCATATTAATGGGTGCTCAATAAATGGTAATGGTTTTGGAGACATGATGATTGATGTTTCCTGGATCAAAACATAGAGGTTTTGTTTAAGAGCAGCCCAGCTGGCAGAGTGATCCTCTTTTGAAACTGTTTGTGATCAAAATATATCAGAGCTGTATCTATAAAGTACAGTAGGCAAGACTTTTTGTCAGTGGATTGGTTAATTTATTTTAACAGTAAACTATCAACTGTATCTTTGATTATTCATCCCTCCTGTCACACCATATTCCTATCAAGTGAGTTAAAGTACTGCTCTTTTCTCTGCTTTCCAGATTTTGTTTCTTATGCTGTAAACATACTGCTCTCAAAAAGGGCTATATATTTTGGAGTAGGAACACATACAAGGTAATGAAAAGAGAGGATTACATATTTATTTGTGTACAAAATTGTGCCACACGCATACTTTGGACAGCTAGTGTTGAGAAAGAGAAAACTATCATCCGTCTTTTAAGGAAACCATCTGTGTAACTCATCTGGTGCTATCATCCCTAGTCAGAGCACACCTCAGTGTGACTGGTATAACCAAATACTCCAAGATCAGAAAATAATCATGTCACTTACTTTGTCATCTCAGCTGCTTGTTCCTCTTAAAGAAGCAGTGCTTTTTATTTTGAGTTAAGAGGAGATGGCTTCCAAATTAATGATTTCCAAGATCTTTAGTACAGGCACTGAGCAAAGCCAGTTAAAGCTATCCTTGATAGCTTGATGGTTAAAGTAATATGAGGGAATTCAGAAATAAAGTAGGGAAATTTAACTTTGTTTTCTCTCCCTCTTTTTCTTGAGGCCACCTCATTCTCTTCCCCTTCTCTCTCCATCCAGCTCTTTTTTCACCTTTAAGGAAAATAAATCAATTACTGTATCCTTTCTGACCTTTCAGTTTGTCGTGTATATTTTTCTTTGGGGTTTTAATGCTTTTGGTATACTCTCAAGAGGAAAGTAAAATTTCTTAAGAAAAAACTCACAAAGTTGATTACACTTAAAAAAGATGGGAATTAATTTCAAATGTTGGGAGCATATTTACCAGATAAATTATATGAAATGCTTTTACTTTTTTCATTTGGGAACTTTGTATTTCCAAATTTATATTAAAATTATTTTTTTAAGTAAAGCATGAAAAAATGTTTTGTTAAGGAGTCTTTAAAAATCTGAGTCTCTCCATGGGACAGATATGTAAATATCCAGAGTACACATTTCTTATTGCATTGATGTGTAGCAGCAGGAACCCTTGAACTAGGGTTATTGACAAAATAGATTGCAACAGCTCCAAAGAGTAGCTCAATTGTGTCTGAATGCATTTAGGCAGCTTTAATTCCTGAATTAATTATACAATATACTGTAAAGCTACAAAGAAAAAGCCATTAAAGTCATCTGTGTCAAAGGAAATTTGTGTATCGAGGAGTAGATTGTGGCATATAGTCACAGCTGCAAGTCTAGGTTGTATGGGGAGATTGTCTGCCCGAAAACAAGTTCTCCTACAACCCTCTGGTTACAGTGAAGGCAACAGTGTTGGTATTGTCAGGTCTACGTACTGCTGCATATCTGGTCTTTTTTTCTCTGGGTGGTAATTTCCAATCTCTGTTGCTTGCATTTAAAGTCACTGAATTTCTCTCTTCCCCCAAAAATGAAAACAAGTAACTGTTCTTACTTAAGATGGCTTGTGAAAGGACTGCAGTGATTGGTAGCACTGTAGTGTTGGGAACAATTTCAAGCAAAATGACTCTTCCTGATTGCAACAACCACTGCCCCTTTCTCTGTCCATATGTAACAATGGTTGTGAAGGTAGAGCCAGGGCTGTGCTTACTCCCATCTGCTTTTTTAGCAGTTCAGTTGAGGCTCTGATCTTTTAATGACTACTCAGTGAGAGAAAACTTGTTTGCCCTGTTGAAATGCCTGTGCACCTTGTAAAGAAATTTGGTTCCTAATGGCTACTGTAATGCTGAAATTTCATCACATGTTGCTTTTTATGAGATGTGGACATTTGAAAAAAAAGAAAGGACGTAATTTCTCACAGAGGTGTTGTGCTCTTTGAGGGGCAGAGTTTCATGCCAACAACATACAAAACAAGTGGCTGAAGCAAGGGCCTGAATACATTTACTGTGAAAAAATCCTTTTCCTGGTAGCAATAAAGCGCATTTTGATCTGTATTTCTGAAGCTGTGCTGTTCATTGTTGCTTTCTTTTGTTCTGCCTTTACCTCCTTTTTCCCAGAGAAGCCTGTTTGCTTTAGCCTGCCTGTTTGGTGCTTTGCAGAGCATCTCTGTAAAAAGGATTTCATAGCACATAGGTTTATGTGCCGTGTAAAAATTCCTTGCAAATACTGTTCCATCATTACTTTATAGGAGTACAGCACTTCTGCTGCCATGGTGCTCTTGACTGAAAGCATAAGTGGTGCATAGGCCCCTGAATAGTTCCTTTGCGCTGAAGTAAATTTGACTTAGGATTTTTACTTAAAACAAGGATAATCATGTTTGCATGTGGCACAGTTACTTTGGCAGCCTCAGCATCTCAGCCATTTTATGTTCCCTCTTTTTTTTATTGTTATTATAGCAGTTGTCCAAACATACAATCACGTAGTACAATCTGTCTGGAAATTCTAATTCTGACGAGAGCAGAGGTGGGAAGAAGGAGGTGGCAAATTGAAGGTTTCAGTATTTTAAATTCAGCTTTTGCTTTAGTCTTCTAAGTGTTCCAGAATGCTCCACTGCAATCACTACTTACTGGGAAGTATAAGTGGTCTCAGAGATACAAAACTCGAAACCAGTATTAAGTCAATTTGGTATTTGTATGTCGTGGGTTTCATTGTAATCAATCCAAAGCTGAGCATGCCATTCTAACCCAAAATGTGTTTGAATTAGCTCAAAGACCTTTAACTGCAGTGGTACTAGCAGGTGCCATTAAATACTGTAAAATATTATTATCTGACTAGTGATCCTTTAAACTAGGCTGTTTAATATAAGCACTGAATATTATACCAAATTCAGCTTTTGTGGAATTTCAAGCTTGTGGCCAGGGACACGGAATGGAAAGCATTGACTGTTAAATAACATACAAATTAGCTATCCATGAGTTTAACTTAAGGAATAGATTAATAAATCTGTCAAAACTGCCTATCCTCCTAAAAATATATTGTAATCTTAGCATGTTACTGTAACTCAGTAAAAACTTGGTGATATCAGCATAACTGATTTTATCTAGTATTTTTCTTTTCAAGATAAATCCAAAGGTGTTAAGATCACATTGGTTTTATGGTCATATTTGATATATGACAGTATCATCTATGTCTGCAGAATTTATGATATTAATATGAGGAGAATGGTGGGCTTATTATTATGGGTCACACAGAATTACAGATCCCAATAACAGTACACCTAAAAAAAGAAAAACTGTCAGCTGAAGTGTAGTGTCAGCGCCCGTCTTTTCAAGCTGTTGTAGCTCACATTAGAAAGAAGGCCATTTTAGCTAGGAGCATAACAATCTCATTGTATTAATCATTTTCTGTGTTTAAGGAATATGAGGATGTCTGCTTTCAATGACAGAAATAAAATCCTTGAAGGGAACAGTCTGTGAAATAATCTCTGAAGGGACAGTGAGACTGCCTCTCTTTACTCCCTGTGGCCTAATTAAACAGTGGAAAAGCCACCATAAAAGAAATTAAATTTAAAAAGACAGATTAGCAACAGGAAGGGTGTGGCAGCATCTGATGTGCATACGGTACTCCATTTGCAAGTATCATGAAGAGCAGTGGTGCTAAGAAGCAAAGTAGGGAGTTGCTGATCATAGATTCTTAAAAAATATTTTCTCTTTTGGCAATAACAAGATTCTCTAGTCCAGTCTAGTATTTTCTTTTTGCAGTCTTCTGCAACAATGTAACACCGAGAGAAAGAAAGCCACACATCAGCAGGTGTGCTATTCTGCTGGTAATATTTTACTTATAAAAAATATATGAATAAACAATTTATAATCAAGATTTTCAAGGTGATTCTACAGGCCTATACACATTTTCTTGTACATAAGTATTAGCACTGGACCCGGGCCTTTGCTGGATGATATATATTTTTTTTTTATTTTCTGATTTTTGTATTGAGAAGGTCTGTATTTCCAACACCAAATTCAGCCAGTGTTTATCCTTTTGAAAATAAGAGAGGTCCAACTGCTGTGATCTGTTGAACTCATAGATTGACTTTGCTTGGGTAATAACACATGGTTATTCCTGTCTGTGACTGATACAGTGCAAAGAACTACAATTATTTTGAAGGTAGAAAATGACTGTAGGAAAATTGCTAAGACTGTTCTGTCTGGTGCAGTGTAATGTTCTCCATCTTCAAACCTTTGTAGTTTGGTATAATTTGTGTTTGTGCATGGTTTGTGTTTACACTACTTACTGTTAATGCTGACACTGCTAGTGAAACAGCATCAGTGGAGATCAGTGCCTCTCCGTCAGTTGGAGTTCTGCTTTTTCTACTAGGAGTTCTTCCCTTGCAGAGCAAAACAGCTCACTCATTTGGTGAGGTTTTTCTCTGCTCACGTTTTAGCCCAAAAGTCATGGGATCTGTTCTTCACGTAAGAGCGTTCTATATCCAACAGAGTATACATAAGTCCAGGTACAAGCAGTGTGCCTTAGTTTACTCTCTAAGCCAAGAGGAATACTACAGAGCTTTTTTTATTTCTCTCCAGAGCAATAATATATACAAATCTTTTGTCCATTAAATCTCATTGTCCTTTTGACGCTTAGAGGCACGTGTTTGGGAGTGCACCATGAGGATGAGCCATAGCTATATAAGGCACCACCAAACTTAATCATTAGTCATTAAGGAAAGTTTCTAAACAAAACTGACAAAGAAGCAGACCAAAAAGATCTCATGCTCCAGAAAATACCTCTGTCTTGGTCACTAAGCCCAGGTGCTGAGTTCTCAAGTTGGAAGTCGACTGTCAGCCCCCCAGAACCTCCAGCCACCTGGCTGTCACAGGAGCTCTCTCAAGGACCCTCAAGTTGCCGAGTGGAGATATCCATAGAAACAGTCTGATGAATGCCTTTTCCTGCTCAATTTATGCGTTGTTGCTTCAAGAAAAGTGGTTAAAATGTTTACAAGTAGTTGCTGTGCCTATAGGTACGGACCCCAGAGCAAATGCCTATTGAGCCAATGCTCATGCGGGGAAACAACAGGCAAGAGATTTCTTCATTCCCTCGTCCTTCCCTAATAGTCTTGGAAGGTTCTGTACCAAGCATGGAAAGTGCTTCATCCTATGTTATGCAAATATCAGATCACAAGCAACAGGGAAAAAGGGGGGAAAACTTCACTATGACTCTTCTGTATAGGCCAGACAAATTACCCAAGCTCACAGAGGAAACAGGACACATTGTTTGAGGTATGGTATAGTGAAAAAATTCCCTTTATGTGCTTTTTGTCATTAGAATTTATGTCTCAAAGACAAGTCTTCCCGGAGACTTGCCTACAACATTTAGCCTTGCACTGCCTTGAGTAGCATTTGTCTTTCAGACAAACTCCAGCCAGTCAGGATTGAAAGCCACCGCACAGAATGGACTTCACAGGTTTAATTCTTAAGGCAGTAAATGTTCCGACAGAAATACTGGGTGGGTAGAATTATTTTCTATTGGTTTTTTAAACAGGAAAAAGAAATTAGATATTTCATCAGCATGCTAGAGCCATACATTCACTACGTTTCTGAAAGCCACCATCACCTTTCACTGTTATTGTATGCTGATTTTTCTGTTACTGAATATATGCTACTGGACAGAATTTTGATGATTCTATATGCAGGGAAATACTAAGATTTGGGGAATGAGTAAAGGCTGTTTGGTGATAATAAATGTAGGAAAACATGAGTGAAAAAGCAGTTGCCTCTTTATTGGTATTGGTTTATATGGCTGTATGTTCATTGTGTTAGTATCTATCACATGTGAGTTTTTGTTAGAAAACATGATACTTTAAGTTTTATACATGTGCATTTCTCGGTGTTATCATTGTGATTTTCATACATCCCAAAAGACAGGCGTATTTTGTATGTATTACACTTTTCTGTGCTTTGTTATTGCCAGAAGCTTGAAATCAATACCGCTTTTTCTTTCTGATAATTAAAAGGATGGTTTATCTTTATATGGATCTTTAATTTTAATAAGCTAATAATTCTGATTTTAGCTACTATTATCTTAATAGCTAAGCCTTCTTAAATGTTTTTATCGTAATTCCTTTGGATAGTGTTGCCATTTTTTCAGCCTGCATGAATCGTTGCTCTATAGTGACGTCTGCTGGAAATGGTAAACTGAAATGTTCAAGGGCATATTTAAGCTTTTCAATTCAGGGTTACTTGATCCTTTTACGTGCGTGAAGAAAAGCAGAATCACGTTTTCCCATTCCCTAAACAGGTGTGGTTTCTACATTAGACTTGGTAGAATTTGGGTTTTATCTGTGGCGGGCACATATTTTTTGCCTTGCAGCACATTCCAGCACTGTAATTTGTGACATGTGACACTTGTTCTGTGTTTGTCGTAAAAGTTGATAGTTAGAAGTCATCAAGTTGTGAGAAATAAGTGTTTATGCTCTCTATCAGATCCATACTGAGATGTTCAGATTCAGTTATTCAGCACTTCTTACTGACAATCCTGACACCAATATTTAGGTAATTATAGAGGAGTCAATAAAAGAAATTTATACTTTTAATCTGACATTTAGAGTTAGGTTATATTTGCTTTATGTCTTAAAAAAATATAACATTCAAAATAGACAACAGACATTTTGCATTAGAAGTAAAAAAGGAAAATAATGAGCCCATTTTTAAATGAATTTGAAAAGCAATCTGATTTTAGTTCTTGCAATGCAGAGCAAATGAAATAAAAACTATCGTACTTTATTTACTAACCGATGAATTGAATTGTCCGCCTTTTATTACAGATATAAAGCAAAGACTATGAAGAGGCAATCATTTTTGCAGCTATCAGACTTTCAGTAACATATCTCTTGTGGTTTAAATAACAGATAGTTTAAGTGTTTTTCCATTACCTTCGTGTAAATGAAAAATGCATAAAATATTTTAACAAGGCAAAGTAATCCAAGGAGATTGTTATTTTGTGTTACAAATTAGGTTATTTCTGTCATAAAATTAAAGGAAAAAAATCAACGCAAGGACATTTCAGCTTAATATCATTTACCAGAAGGAACATGTAACAGATTTAATGAGCTAGCAGGTCACCTGAATCCAGCTGTTTCCGACCAGCTTTATGAAACGGAGAATGCAGCTAACGGTAGGAGGTAAGCATTATTACAAGCTCTCAAGGAGTTACAAAATCGATTTCTGCTTGAATGAATTAATTTAGATTATCAATTTATAACCAGCTACACGAATCCCATCAACTCAACAATTCAGTGAATGATCAGGCTCAGCCCTTGCAAGAGCTTAACAATTAGAGAGCTCTATAGTTATCTCCTGTCCTATGGTGCTGCTAACAAAGTTCCTTAGTTTGACAGAAAGAGAAGGAAAATGTTTGCTTAAGGACATTGCAGGAGTGAACCACATCTTTGGTGAGAGAAAAGAGCAGCTACCACAGAGCAGCTGTGTTCTTGTGTCTTACCTTCTTGGGAATTCCTCCAAAGGTGACTGAAATGGAGCAGTTCTTTCTACTAGCGAAAGAACATGACCAATGCAGGGAAGAGACCAAACCATCTCATTTCAGTCATGTACTTGTAAAGAAAATAACAAAGGATAGGATGTGAAAACTAATGCTTATAACTATCACATACTCTTAAAGTGCTGTACCTGTAGTGCTATTAAAAATGTCTTGCCTTTTTGCTGGAATGTAGCAAGGTAGTTCCTCTGCCTCCCAGTTCTAGTGCAGTCGTTTAAACCTGTGTAAAGAGAATGTAAATTGCTGCTAGTCAGAATGTTACTGTTTTACATTTACTTTGCACAAGTGTTAAATGGCTATTCAGGATGCAAGTCATTGGTGATTCAGGGATTCAGGCTGTTCATGTTTTAATCTTTGACTTTTCTCCTTCTTCTAATATTGCAAAATGGTTATGAGTAAAAGGACATTTGCTGTGCATCAGTTACTGCTGTCTCCCTAAGTATAAAATACAGTGGTTACTCTTCCTTGCATGTTCGCTCAGTTTTGGCACCATCTTCCCTGTCTCAGAAGACGAGAGTGGTACAGTAAGTACAGCACTTTAATAGCAGCATATGATTTACCACAGGGACATTAAACTTAAATAAGTAATTGTGTTTATAAATATCCTTTAACAGAAGCTGGGATTCTGAGTTTAGTAATACACGTCAGTGGTGAAGTATAAAAAGGTGGTCAGCTGTTAGGTCATAAAGCCTTTGTCACCTGAAAATAATCTCAAATTATTACATTTTAGGGCTGAGGAAAATCAATAGGATTATATTTTTCTCCTTCTAAAAGGTACATTTGCAGTGCAATGTTCAAAGAGTAATAGGCATGATGGCTTCTGTTAGGGACAGAATGAGTTGCACCTATGTCATGTGGAAAGTATGCTGCTAAAAAGACTTCTGATTCCTGACAGTTTTAAACCACTAACAAAAATTGTTAAATAGCTCTGTTGCCCTTATGCTGTAAGAAAGTGGAGTTTTTTTAAGTACCAGAAATGCATCTTCTGGACAAACTTGGATATGTTCACATGGGCTACCAGTACTTTTATTTTATTCTTGGCTGTAAACAGCCTTCTCTGAATTCTCTCTGGGCAGACAAAAATTGAAGACAACAATACAAACGTGTTCTAGTGAAATGGTTAAAAATTATGAGATATCCTTTTTTTGTAGTCTTTTCTGTAGGGTTAGCTCTAATCGGACAATCAAATTATTATCTTGTTCTATTATTATTATTTTAGCAATGTTCTATACTAGCATTTACAGAAGCTCGTGTTTGTGAGATAGTAGTATTTAATAATCTCTGATTTCTTGGGACAGGCATTGTACCGACCTGGAAACATTAGTCCACCCCATAGACCTCATCCTGAAAACTTTTCCAGGCTACACATAGCTCCTCAAGATCCATAAAATGACCCTGCAGTAGGTTAACTAAGTGCATGGGAGCTATCAGCCCATCAAACAGTAAAGGAACTCATCTGAGCATGTTCTTTCTGTCTCTACCTATCACAGCAGGTACTATACCTTTTGGAAAATAAGGCTTAAAGTATATGGGGCACTGATGAAAGTGAACCTGTAAGTTATTTTTTACATGAATGTTTTCTGCCTTATGCACTTTCCCAACCACCTCCTCTAAAAACAAATTTGGTGGGTGGGACAATGCTACCATTGGACAGATATTTGGGGTATTTGCTATTGAAGACATTGAGGCTTTACAAAAGTAACTCTTGGTGTCAGCACTTTCTGCTATCCTGCATGCAATACTGGGAGCAATGTAATCCTGGCAGTACCACACCTCTGTCTTCTTTGCAGTGTGAATTTGCCACTGATTTCTATGCTTCTGCCAAGCCAGCTCCTTCAAAGCTAATTGCAGTGTCAGGGTGATCTCCCCTGCTATGATGGTTGAGTCTGAGGGGATAACTAAATAAATCTCACACTGTGAGCTTTCATTGAAGAAATTCTTCCTCTCAGATTTGGATAGTTTGTCTCTGGAGCATGCTATCATTCATGGATGGGCAGCTAAAAATTAACAGGAATCAGAGGCTCAGTGACTTCCCAAATGTTAGTCTTTCACGTCCAGCAGCTATTGGGCTGAGATGAACCTATAACTTTTCCTTTGAGGGGAGAACCTCTTGCCATGTGCCATGTGACTCTTCCTTCTTCCCTCATTCCCATAAACATTTAGTAGGTGAACTGCAGAGCAAATCTGTCACAAGGTGAGATGTGTTGCACAGACGAGGAACGTGGCCTTTTCTTGTCTATGCGTTTGGTCAAGTGGTTGTAGCAGTTGACCTAAAAACAGCTAAGTTTTTAGGTATTCTGTAATAATGTCATTGCACTGTGGAGAGTTTTAATTAGAGAAAAATTTAGGTCACTTTCAACTGTTGTGAGGAAGGCCCACATAGTATTTTTCTAAGCGATGTGCAAGTGGTTCCTAGCTGGTGTGGCTGCCTCAGTGACAAGGCAGCAGAGTGTTACAGGTAAGGCAGCCAGTATCCCAAGCACAAAAGCTATGTGAGATGCGCTTGCTCTGAGGGCCACCCTGAGTGTTTCTGCATCTTAATCCTGGAAAGAAAGTGCTGCATCAAGATACCTGAGCAGCTGCAGGCAGAGGTGGCTCAGGGAAGCCAGGTGGGTTAGCAGAGATATTCCCACAGAGCTGGTGACAGCAGGAGAGGCAAAAGGGGCAGTCCAGCATGGTGAGGAAAGAGCTGGTACCACAAAGGTTTAAAATACTAATGTCAAGTTCAATCACGTCCCAGACGGGATATACTGTGATTGTGTCGTGTTTGCAAAACAACCAGCAGAAAAAGTAATAGTGCTGAAATAAAAGACATAGCTAAACAAGGCTTAGGGGTATGGCCTTCAGAAAGCTAAGTGCTTTTTGCTTGGGCCCATTAGCAAAAACACTGATATTTGCTTTAAGACTTATTGTGTTTTTTTGTAAAATAATACAGGTTGGATTAAATAAACTGTTTCAGGAGTTTATCTTCCTTATTATCAAAGTTCATGAGATTTTCAACTATCTTTCTGGTCAGAAAGGATAATAATAGACTTGTTATGTGTGGATTTTCCTTAGCATAGTTTCAGAAAGGTGCAAACATATTCATCAGAAGTGATTATTTGCTTAATTATGCCAGAAACTGCTGGTAAGCTTTTGGATTTTCTAATTTAGTCCAGTGCAATTTTTTTCATTATTTTCATAACTCTAGCTATAATCAACTGTAATTTTTCAAACATATGTTTCCATTTTATTTTATGTTGGCAAAGGCTTTGATTGCAGTCCCTAGTGCTTACCTTAACTACACCTCATAGAGGTTGTAAATGCACCTCTCCTCAGCTGCATTGCAGCTAGAGACAGTGTCTGGCAGTAGGCTAGGATGGGCAAATGACCTCAAAATCCTAAGGGCCTATAGCAGCGGTGTTCCACATTATTGATAGTAGCAGAGATATTGACAGTCTGTGCTTGGAAGGAAAATAGGAGTTTGATATGACATATTGTGTGTCTCAGCAAGACTCATAAATAATTTTGACAAGTTTTTGTATGCATGGGAAAGTCCTTGATTCAGCCTCCCATAAAAATAAACTTCTATTATGGAATGTATTTGTCAAGTGGCTGTGTGATGGATGGAGCTGCGTTTACCCCTTGGCAGTTCGATGAGTTTTAGATGCACAGCTTACCAGAGAGGATTTACGGGCAGTACAGAAATAATTATTCAGTATGAAATACATAATTCCTGTACCTGAATTTTCATTTTTTATTATATTTTGTTTCTGTTGCATTTCTGGTCTTTAAGAAAAAAGGCCTTGCCATTTTACTTGGAGCTGTTGTATGTCTGTAGTTTTTGTTTGGAGAAACTAATTCAAGTTCTTTCGCATACTTGTCTTGTATTTTGCTAATTGAACGAAAGCTTTTAATAAATTAGGCAAAACCGGGAAAGTTTGTGTTTGAAAATTCTTGTTTTTAACAATAAAAACTCTCTTGAAAGGATTTCTTATACTTCTATAGTATTAATAAATAGATTAAATTCAGATTCTTATACTAGGTATTGCTTGTATTGCTCTCTCTTTTTCTTTTTTCTCTTTTTTTTTTTTAAACAAAATAGTAAACTCCCATGAAGAGGTCATACCTTTCTGATATGAAACCCAGAGCACTTGGCACATTGGTTGCATTCTTCCTCCCTCAACTGTTTCTTACCTTTTTTTTTTCCATTTCACAGTAGTCTTCCTTTTCTGTCAGGGCTGCCTTCATAGCTCTTCTTAATCCTGTCATTTCTGCCTATTCATTTCTTACTCCTTTCACCTGTCCTGTTTTCAGTCATTTAACTTTTTCTTTAAACTAGCTCTCTTTTTTTTGTCCTCCTCCTGTCCTCCTGATTGAATGTTCTCCCTGCTGTTAATAGTTTCTCCATCCTTTCTCCTTTACTTTCTTCCTACTTCTCCAGTCCATTTCTTCTTACCTTTTTTCCTCTTTGTTCTTGCCATCATCTCATGTTCTAGCTTATTTTTACAGAGTTCCTTTATGACTTTTTTTACTTTTTAGCCTCTGCCCTCTCTATTATTTACCACTCCTAACAGTCATATTTTCTTCCCGTTTGCAACTTCTGACTATGACCTTCTGACGGATACCGGTTGTTCAGTGTTTCTAATTGGTAGTCTGCTTGTCTTTCTACACATAATATGGAATTTCCCAAAGTTGTGAACATGGCACTTTTTTAGTCCTCCCTATAGAACTATGGATAGATCTCCATATCCATGGCTGAAGAATCACATCGTCCTTACTCCCCAGGAAGAACAGTGTAGTCCTGAATGTGTTAACAAAAGTTTCTGTCATAAAAGACTCAAAACACCGCTAATTTTGAAAATTACTTTCAGCATATAGTACAGCTAAGAGATCCCACTCATCATAGGTGGGAATTGTTGTGAACGCAGGATTCTTTAAGAAATAGCAAACTATTTTAAAAAGTAGAATATTTATTTTAAGACTTCGTGGTATTTACTATTACTTGTACATATAGTAAATTAGAATTCCTGTTCTTCATTTAAACACATTCGGAGGTTTGTGTAGAGCAATTTGGATGTAAAAAATGTGCCTACTCAAACAGTCTGTGGAAATAAGAAAGTATGTTAATCCTTGCAACCAGCACCTGGATTCTAAAAATTGGTAACAATTGTGCTAACTTCCTACATCCAGACACCTATACGCTCAGCTGCTCACACACTGCTCACATGCTTGGATTTGAGCTGCCCTCCGATCTGCCACTGCCTCTCCAGGAGGGCATGGTCTCCAGTGCCTCCTCTGGCCTCTCTGCCCCAGGTGGACCTGTCAAATAGCCTTCAGCATCTCAGGTGCCACTGGACTTTTAGATGTGGGAAGCTGAGCTGATTAATTTCTGTTTGTTTGCATGCAAAATAATGTTGCATATTTCTTTGAATATATCAGGATTCAGTTTAAGTTAGGAGCAGGAAATCAGCAGCAATCTCATTTGGGCTGAGTTAGTAAAGCTTTGGAGAACACTTAAATAGCAGGTGCCTTGCAGTCAGTTACATCCTCTGACTGTCTGCTTGTCTCCCATACATATACCATATGGGGCATCTGTGATTTTGACTCTTTATCTCCTACTGCAATTTGTCCACAAAAAGCCTACCTTTAGTATTTATTTCTAAAGTGTGTTTGTTGATGGACAGTTCCTGCCTGGCAAAACTCCATTGCTACTATTGCTTCTCTAGATAACACATGTAAACAGGAGGAAGGACTTAGTCTGGTACAGCTAATTATGTTACTGCAAAAATCTACCAGAGGTGAAAGCCAGGCAGTTGTGAATTGTATTACACTCAGGCATTTGTGTTTATGCTGTGTTGTCTTGCATAGGTCAGGGCATCCATGCTGTAGAGCTGGGAGTTAGAGCAGTAAGTGTTCCCCATTTTCCTGTCATCTCTCCTGGGAAGAACATCTACTAAGGGGAAGGGAAACTTACAGTCCGTTAGATTGGGACCATAATTGGACAAATCTCCTTCTTTAAAGTGTAATCCCATAAGGCTGTTTTAAATAGTTGCCAGGTTTATTGAGGTATCACTGTTTGATCTGTAACAGTTGAAGGTTTGTCTGTACTTCCATTATAAACCTCATTAATAGGGAAGAATTAATTAGGCCAAATAATCTTGGCCTAAATCTTACTTAAGAAATCCTCATCCAGAAGCAAAAAACATTTATAGAAGGCTTTTCAATTTTTTGTCTTTTCTGCAATCCATTTATCTGGAATTTTGATGCTAAAACAGGGAAAGTAGTATTCTATAGTTGTACCAGCTTTTCTTTCCCTGAATATCTTGGGGAGAGGTGGGAGATGGGGGACAGTTAACTGTAAATCTGTAAATGATGGTGTAAATGTGCACTTAGAGGTTGGTTTTTGTTTTATTTTGGGGGCTTTGGGGTTTGAGGGACAGCCTGTCAAGTATGTATTTATGAATGTCTTAAAACCTTCCTGTCTTCATCTTCCCGTTTCATCTTCCCTTCATCATTCTCCAAACCTGCTGCTTCATTTGCAGATTCTTTTAACAATATTTTTATTAGGCATTCTCATAGAGCTCTGTATTAGCAGTGTTGTATTAACATGATGCTTTCTAATAAGTATCAAGCAATTTCTCAGTGTGCAGTGCTGTGTCAGAGATTTCTATTATTAATATCTTCAGGCAGCTTCATTTCAATCCATGTTGTGCTTCAAGGATCTGTTGAAGTGCACTTCAATGCATCTGAAAACATCCTCAAAATAGAACAACATGGATTGAAATTGAGGGGCCTGGAAGCAAACCAGAGGGGACAATAACAGCTTAGTAAAAGTCTTATTTTTCTCGAGTCTCGCTTTCTTTTTTATACCACCATTAAACATAGAAAGCCGAACAACAATTAAATACTCTGGCTTCCTGTAGCAGTGTGGTAGTCTCACTGGAAGAAATAGCATCAGCATCAACATCAGATCAGCATCAACATATCTGAGAGATAAGATTGATTGTTGCTTCTGAACCTGTGTGGTTGTACTCATCTGGTACCCAGATTTCAAAGGGTGAAACTGGAAGTGCTCTTGCTGATTTTTAAGCTGCCTATCTGCATATACAAACTGCATTATTTTTATTCAGCCAAAGTAGCATATGTAAGTGTACTGCATGGAGATGCAAGATGGGAGTTTCTCGGCAGTGTACCTGTTACAGACTAGCTTTCAGTTTTCATGTACTCCTTTTCTTATGAGGATATAGGAAAGAATAAAAACCTGCTTTCTTTCTCTTTTTTTCTGCAAAAACTAAGATGAGTAGCAGTGATAGTTACTTCCAAAGAATCATTTTAAGTGATTTTTTATAAAAAATAAAAGAGTTTGTAGAGGACAATAGATGGCATATTCTTGTCAAAAACTGACAAAAGTTCTTGTTTGTTTTATTAGACACAAATTTAAAAAATATCTTTGAAAATATATGCATGGCATATATGGCCAAAATTCTGTACAAGAATGTACTATTGCTGACCTGGGTGGCAGTAAGTGCCCACATACACAGCTTTATAGATAAAAGATCATCAAGGTTCAAATCTGGGATCATTCTGCAGGCGTGTGGGCTACATTGTTTCCCTAAACTTAACATCTCCTGATTAATCTCTCATTATGAGGAGATTTCTAGTTTGCATATTTTAGAGGGAAAACTCTGAAAAATGAGCTATTGGTGTAATTGATAGCATGATATGTGACTCAATTTCAAGAGAATTTGAAAGACAACTTGAGGGAACTGACAATGCAATGCTCACCACCGTGAGACGCCCAGTGATTATAGTTATTTATCATGTATGTATGTGTCTATTTATTACTATATATTACTACTTATTAATATATATATTAATAATTACTATAACAGTATCCATAGTTTAAGGATATAAATGTGGTCAATAGTATCTAATTCACTTGTGACCAAAGTATATGTGAAAAAAGGGGAATGTACCATTTACTAATACATACTCAAGACAGAAATCCATTTCTTTTTAGGGATTAGGTCTCTTTAAAAGCAGCTGGGGAACAGGCTACTTAATAATAGGAGAAAGTCAAAGTATGTATAAAAATTTTTATTAAAAACTCGTTGATATTTTATTACCTTTTCTGTATGTTTGGCCAGATTTTCCTTTTGGAAAGCCCCTTTAGACTGTTTGGTTATTCCAGTAGTAGAACAGTCCCTGAATAATGCTGGTGTCTAACAAGGGTCCTGAGTTTTGAGAGTACCCATATACTAAATTGTACTGTCTTTCAGTCTAGGAGCAATAGGTTACAGGCAAAGGACATTTTCCTCCCAGCCACACCTTACCTAAAATACTGCATTTTAAACTACAGAAGTAGATCACTGACCCTCTGTTTTTTTCTGTATTTAATACAGCGAAAGAAGTAAAGAGAACATGGCCTGCTTTGTTCATAAATGTTTTCAGGTTGTGAGTGGAACTGAAGATGCTAATTTCTTCACTGGGTAAAAACTTAAGGCAATTTTTTCCAAATACACTGGGAAATCTGCATCTAAGTAGTGTTAAACACAGTGTACTGAAATTTGCACTTCAAGCCAGAAGTTATGCCTTGGAGGTTTATTTTAAGTAGAGTAGGCTTTGCCAGTTTCAACTGAACAGATTTACTGGTGGAGGTGGCTTGTGAGTGATTCCATACAGTGAAGTTTCTAACTGGAAGAACTAGAACCTTAGTTAGATACTATTTAAGTTAGTTTCACTAAAGAAGAATTTAAACCCCTTTTTCAGAACTGGCGGATGTTTGTTAGAGAGCCATATTGACCTGCAGGTTCTTACAAGTCCCTTTTTATTCAAGGTCAAATTTGGCTCTCCAGCTACAGTTTAGAGGTAAGAAAAGTCATGAAAAAAAATCCTGTTGTTCATGACTAAGGGTAAAAAAGTAACTTTGTAAAGCTGTGATTTTGTTATAAACCAGAACCCAAAGCCTGAGTGACAGTTCAAAAGATTTCTGATTTATTGTTGTGTGAAGCTTACCCCTAACCTTCCCCAACTCAGAGCGTGGACTCCACAGCCCAACTTTGCCTGAAGAGATACAATCTTGAATTTGTGGATTCCAAGGGGTTTCTTTGTCTTCCCTATTTTTCCATTGTCCTTCAGCCAAGCTCAGGAAGACCAAACTTGACTTTCCTAATATCACATCTGAGGTAAAAATCTAGAAAATGACCATAAAAAAGAAAGAAAGTGACTCAAGCAACTTCATGTACCTTCTCTAGACACCAGACAAAAGAGAAAAAACCCGTAAACTTATTCTTTGCCCTGAAGCTGAATTGGAGTATAATGCACTATCATGTTATCATCATTAAACTTTAAAAAACAAGGATTACAAAAGTTAAAATTATTAAGTTTACAACATAAACTTTGTTCTGTTGCTTAGGTCTGTAGTTTAATAGTATACATGTAAATTTTGGCATAAGAATTTCACATCCTTAAAGATATTTTCTAATTAAGATGTGAAGATAAAGTCATCAGAAGTTACAGACAGGAATTACACAATATTCTGAGTTGGAAGGGATGCACAAGGATCTCACCGAGTCCAACTCTTAAGTGAATCAGTGTGAATGAGGTCTGAAGTGGATCAGAAATCAAGTCCTGAGGCAAATGGAACGGAAGAAAATAAGACACTTTCTTCAAAGCTATGTTTCTTTAGAGTAGTTTTGAGCAAGGCAAGCCATGAATTGTGTTCTAATGCTGAATTGCATCTTAGTCAACCCAATTTGCTCTTTTGACTTAAGAAGGGCTAAATCTAAGTTAGAGTACCATTGGCTGTGAGTAGCATAAGTTCCCATTGTGAACTTCATTTATGGGTAAATGAAATATGAAGTCTTCATTGCAGAATACTTTGTTGTGTGTTTTTTCTCAGTTCCCACCTATGGAGAGACATTAAAGTTTTGAATGATTTTTTTTTTCCTTTTTGTGCCATGATTTCTTCTATTTTCTGCTTCTCAGAAAGCATGATTTGTTTATCTGTGTGAGACTATGTGTTATAAAAGGATTAACTTGTTAATTGTTTTTTTCTAGTGCAGTTTTAAGAAGTCCTGTTTAAATAGGTGCTAATGTTTTTGGTCTGAAAGTCGCCATGTTTACTGCTACAATAAGGAGACAAGTCTTTTTTATTTTTTATTATCTTTGTGTTTTTTCCTGTAGAAAAAATTTCTTTTTTTGAAACTTTTTTGATACAATTCCCCATGCATTGGTCTCCGTTTTGTGCATTTTCTAACCTCTAGTAGTCCAAATGCCTTTCCAGTCCTACATTGTAATGTATGAACATGATTACAGATATTGAATTACAGAAAGAGCTTTTTTTTTTTGTAAGTGTCATGACTGTTATTAATCATATTTCAACTGAACAGATTTTTATACAATAAATTTTGCTTCATAAAAGACTTCAGAACTTCATTAGTTTGTCTATGGAGTCTACGGAGAGGTGAATTTTAGTCATTCAGCTCTCTGTTTTCTAAACTTTCTTTAGAGTCTCAAATGTGGGTGTATTTTTAAAAGTGAATAGTAAATACATGCCAATTTCCAACATCCTGCTGCATCTGAATTACATTTCGATTTTAGGGATTTTTTTATAATGAGGGCCTTTTATCCTTCGTTTGATTTCACATGATGGAAAAGTAGCTGGCATGGATTTTATCAGACTTTCCATAGAGCATCACCAAACAGGGGCCAGTCATAGAAAATCACAACCAACATGACCAAAAAAAAATTAGGAAGTGAAAACAGATTATAACTGAAACCAGACTATCAAACTTTTTGACAAACAGACACTAGATTATAGTATAGCAGTTTATTCAGGAGCCAGATGACAAGTGAACCTTTTCATGTTATGTGATGAGACATACCTTTCTAAGCCAAACAGAATTACCTTGTAGACTGCAATTTGGATAGCCAGATTCAGTCTTTTCTTAAAGCTTTGTGTGAGCTTTCTGAAACCTGCAAGTGACTATCTTTTTTTTTAAACAAGATGTTAAAAACGAGGTGGATGGGGCAACACAAAGGTAAGCTATTTTTCAGCAGCTGTAGTTAATGCTCTTGGATACAATGTCCTAGAAAGCATAATGGTTTTACAGGTACCACTGCTAGCTAAATAGAAGGTAAGCATGGAAGAGGAAAGATGGAGAGAACCTCAGAGAGCCCTCCAGATGCATTGTTCATGCATCTCATCTTGGTTTGTTTAATTCCTTTTTTGAAACTCACTTCTCTCTGCAGTTCATTTCAGACTAGAGCTGACTTGCTTCTCCTTTCCTTTCCTTCACCCTCCACTGAAGTATCAGAACTGTCTCCTCACTGTACAGTGACATTTGTTGCTTGTTTGTTTAATCTCTCTCTACCTTCTCCTTTTTCCTCTTTATACTTCATGATTGTATAATGTACAATGTGTACTTAAATTGGTGTAAACTTAGTTTAAAGCAAGTTAAACTCACCTCTGTTGTAGGATTAGCTCTAATGCAACTAGATATATTTCACTGTAACTAGGTGAATTGAGATATAAAGCTTTCTGATAAAGGCAAGACCATAGCAAGATAGCAATCCTCTGAGTATTTAAGGAAAAATTTTAACTTCAACCACAGTAGTTCTTTCTCATCTTGCATTTTTTACTATTCTCTTACACTTCTTTCCTTCAAGAAAAATATTAAGTTGGTCTTCAGTACAAATTTTGACTTCACCTCTTTTTTCTCATCCCCTCTTCCCTTCCCTCTCCAAAAGCAAGTCCAAAGAGGAAGTTGGACTAGTAGTTCATATTTTATGCCTTAGCCTGTGACTTTGTTCTTTGGATACCAAAACAAGTTGTTCTGTACAATAATAAATTAGTAGAATCTGGGTTTAAAGTGGAACAACCCAAGAATCTGTTCCTTTATGAGCAGTTTTTCTTTTGGTTTTTCTTATATAGCATTTTTTTCAAGCACACAAAATTGTAGTATATAAATTTATTAAGTTTTGTTAATATTCTCAGCAGTTACTGAGAAAATTGCTAAGCACAGTTTTGTATGGGCTTTCTTTGGTTCTCCTTGGCTGATTTTAGTTGAAGTTTCAAATACTTTAATGATTAGTGGTTCACCTATTCTAATATTAGAAGGTCAAACTCAAAGCTGAAACAATAATTTTCAACTCTTACTTGGAAATAATTTTTTCTCTCTAAAATACATAAAATATACTTGTGACTCATTCAGAACCCTGATTTTGAACCTCCTAAATTTCCAGGAATTGGAATTTGTACCTTCATCCAAATTTCACAAATGAGATCAATTTCCATTACATTCTAAAATCAGGAGGGGAAAAATACTCTATTGAGACATTCTCTGATTCCATATTTCAGTCCCTATTCTGTGTCTGGAACTAATGCTAGATCAAAAGATTTTGAACAATTTACATGTGAAGATGAACAAGAAAATATTTCTACAGTGCTTTTATTTCAGTGATCTTTTAAATAAGTAATACAAGTTTATTTTAAAAATATTAAAATTGGTTAGCTGGTAGTTCTAGCCACACATCCCTCCAAAAATTTTTGAATCTTTTTAGCAGTCTAACTGGTGATCATGAGTTGAGGTTGGTTTTATTTTGAGGCTTTATTCTTTTTTTTTTACCAATTGGTGAAATGAGGAAATGGGAGATTACATGATATGAGCACGGGTCACAGAGTGAGTAAGTGTCAGAGTAAGAACTACTTGAGCTGGTTTTTTCCATCTCTTGCACCAAGCGAGGCTGCAAATGTTTATCATCATCATTGATGGAAGTGATTGCTTATGCTTTTTTTTTTTTTTTTAATCTAGATTGTAATATAAGTATGTGGCATATAATAGTTGTTCTTTTTATTCGTGTTCAGATTCACTGTGGTCTTTCAAATGGTATTTACATGAATCTATGAAAGAGCAAAACATCATGGACTTTTAAAATAGAAATATTAGGCAATAAATAGTATAGCTGAAAAATCAATAATAAATGTAGGTGGCTTTTACTGCTAATTTAATTAAGTCTGTATCATGTGTAAAATTGCACAGAGACACATAGGTAGAGCTGCTTACCCATATTGAAATGTAACTCTAATATACCATTTGAAAACGAGCTGACATGAAACTTGCTATAAAAAATGAAATATTCTAAGATATTCAATATATCTGTGAATAAATGAGATGTGCAGAAGTAAAAAGGGAAAAAACAACTTCAAGTTGTCTAAAGAATTACTTGAAGATAATAGAGAGTTTTTGGTTTTTTTCCTTATTGATTATTCCCAGAACTTGAGGTTTCACAGTTAGATTGACAACTGAGTTATTTGCCCATACCTAGTGACTGACAACAGATAATGGAAAGGCTTTTACCATGATATAACAGCAGAGAATAATTTCTAATTTACTACTGTAGTTCTCATCAAAAGTACCCCAGCAAAAACAGTAGATTTATCACTTCAATTACTGGAATTTCACATTTAGTTTAAAGAGACATGTTTCTATAATGTGACAGGCTTTACAGATTCTGAACTTCTTCAGACATTTCAGCTATCAGAGTAATCAGGAAAAGATATAAATGAAAGCAATTGTTTTAGTTTTATAACTTTCAGTGCTGTCTACTGGCAAGAAACGAAACAGGCCATAAACTGATGGTCTTTGCCAAGTCTATAAAAGGAAAAAAGACATTCCATATCACAGTCTTTTTACTTTTTTTTAAACCAACTGTCTGATACTGGGTGAGAATAACATTAAAATAGTATTCAGGTAATATCTACAAATTAACTTTTATACATCTATTTTTTAAATTAGCCACCTAGTGATGTAAAATGTTGTTTACCTCAAAATATATTGAGTATATTTTTAATACATTTATTCATATCGCTTCTGTCCAGCTTGCATGCCTCAAGCTATGAAGGAACCAAAAGATTAAAAAGAAGACTAACGTAAAAAACAAACAGTCAACAATCACAGGCTTCTGTACTCTAAAAGAAGTCCATGTGAATTATTTTAAACCTGATTTAAAATATTCTAACAGGTAGTGTTTTCTGCTTTTGGGGAAGATGGGGTGTTCACTGCTTTTTTTGAGGAGCAAGTCTATAATTTTTATAAATCACCCCCCACTTGTTGGTTGTTCTCAGCTTGGGAAACAGCAAATGCTACATGTAAACTGGGGATGCTGGGGTACTTCTTAGGTCCCAGACTTCAATACCCTAGATGTGTCCTCACTTCATGTCAGGGAATATCCGGCCACAGACCTTTTCCCATGTGCCCCTTTTCTTTTGCTTCATAGAGAGCCCTGATTTCTTGTGCAAAGGCAACCTTTGCATGTAAACTGACTGAGAATTCTGGATGATCCCCAAAGTGGATCCCAGGTCAGAGCACTGAGGAACAAAATGCTGGTGTGTGGGTTTGTGTCATGGCACTCTCCCATCAGTCAGCTTAAATGCAGTAAACAAATCTTAGTGAAGTACTCTGCTATACTTTCCATTTTATGGCAAGATAAATCAGTGCACCAAAGGAGATCTAATCTGTCTCTAGGTTCACTTCAGGAGATTTGGATCTATCTCCAGATAAATAGCCTTTATCCTAACATTATGCTTATGCAGACAGACATACTGGTTCTCCCCGCAATTTCCCTTTTGCAGACAACCCTTGGCAATCCCTCCCATTTCTCATTAAATAAAAGGCATTGAAGGAGGCTTTTATAATGGATCCCTAACAGAGAAAGTCGACATATTTTCTTGTAGGATTCCTAGTTCTTCTGCAAACAGAGCTGTTGCTCTTAAATACAATCTTAATCAGAGATGTTCCTCCTCTCAGACCAGAGAGCAGGAGTGTAGGACTAGAAATCAAACCCACATTGCTTGAGTGCATGCTACAGAAGCCTTCCACTGGTGTGCCAGGTCAGGTATGCTCTATTGTGTTACCCACACAAAGGTGCTAGCATAGCAAATTACCATAATAAAAGCTCACCAACTAGTGAAAGCAGTAGGGATTTTCCCACAGCTGTTACAGAATTCATAAATAAGTTCACACAATTATGATATTTGATATAAATTAAATGCCATCGCACATGGTGCCTCTGGTGGTCTGATGATTGCTAGGGTGCAGCTTGTATCACAGAGCGTACATTTACTGGCAGAAGGGGAGTTTATCTATTCTACAATATGTGAAGGGGGTCTTATTTGGGATTTGGTGTAGTAGAGCACTGTAGTAGTTAAGCCAGCTCTACAATTTTATGGCCTGCTACAGCTGAATTTTCAAGAAAGGCTGTGATTTAGATCACAGAAAGGAAGTATCTAAATGCTATATATGGTGTCGAACGTGCATAAGTGATTGAGCACATCTGTTTATGAGGTACAATACTTGAGTGATAATGTTTATGAGGAGTTCTATTAGGGTGAATAATATAGCTGCAGGTTAAATGCCTGTTTGGATTACTTTTATGTCCATTGATTTAAAGTAGATCGAAATAGATTGGTCACAAATTCCAGGTTTGGGTTGGTTGGTTGGTTGGTTGTTTACTCTTACAGAGGCCGGGGAGGAAGTTTTAATTAGGTCTGTGAATTAGGCCAATGAAGGTCTAACCTCTTAACCTCAAGAAAGCAAAATAAGGGACTGTAAAATCCCAAGGTGGTAGCCCCAAATGAACCTGCAGCTCTTCTCTGGGTTATATAGATTCTTCCTTCCAAAATTGAAGGTAGCAGTATTTTGGAACATGACTAGCATTTTATTTATAATATTCATAAAATAGTATTTCAGACATCTTAGCAGCAGAAATGCTAAGCCAAAGTTAAACTTAGAATAAGTGTTTTCTTAAGAAAAATTTTTTTCAAATAATTTCATCTCACAGTCATGTAGAATGGCAGATGTTTGCAAATCTTGGTGTAAAACTGATTGAAATATTTTAAGAAAACTGAAATAATGTCAGTGGCAAAATTTATTTTACCAAGTGCAGATGTAAGACATCAAGTTCTCAGACTGATGGCAGAATTAACAAAAAACACCATCTGGTTCAATAATTATCTGAGAATACCCATATTCTTGGATTTGTTTTAATACCACTTAGTTCCCAGCTTTATTTTATCAGTGTTTGCACACCAATGAGACTAGATTGTGCAAAATGAAGACTACTTCCATCTGATCATTTTTAAAAAAACAACGTGTTTTTGCATGAATAATGAATCTTTGAATTGTTACTAAACAAGCAAATTATTTGCGTATGTGTCACATCGGTTATCAAGTTTGCACATGTGACAGCTTCAACAGCCGTCACATAAAATGCATAGAGCTTGTAACCATATGTTTTTGCTTGACAAAAAGCTAAAACTCAAGATCAATTTTCAATATGGAATGCACAAATTAACACTTTAAAATGCACCACAAATTTGGCAAAATATGCAGAAATAGCACGTTTCTAGATATTAACTGATATCTTTGGATTTGACCTTAAGGTATTCCATCATTTTGATTAAAAGACTGATTTCTCATAAAACCACAGTCTGTTGGAGGCGCAAAGCCAATGACATTTGAGCATTCATATATTTTCATAAACTTTGAACAATGTCAGTGAGACACCTCTTCAATCTTGGCCACACAACAGCAGGGTATTCAATCTTTCTTTAGTTTAAGACAGAAAATTTGAATATCAGCATAGGGTTATTAATGTGACAGTTCACATGGCGTGCACCATGTTGATTCTTAAAAAGCAGATCTGTGGAATGTATAGAGCACTCCGCTTTGTACTCTTGCTCTTAAAAATCCAACAGAAAGCCTTAAAATGCGTTTTTACAGCTTGATCATTGCATTTTTAGTAGTAAAACATGAAGAAAATTGACTACAGTTTTACACCTTGAAAGTTCCTGATATTATTTGTGTGATTATATCCTCTGTTGTGTTTAATATTAAAGATGTACAACAGATCTCATAATGTATTATTTAATTCTTTTTGTTTGTTAAAAAATGGCATTAGCAAGTGACTAAGCAGCCATGCAGCTAAATATTTAGTTACACCACCTCCCCCTTTTTTTTGACTGACTTAATGTCTGTCAAAATTTATATCATTCCAAATAAATAGACACCCCCCCTTGCTTATTTCTTTAAATTCAGATTTTTGAGTAATGTAATGTTGCTCAATGTAAGCATGTCATTTTACATTACATCATGTTGTAGGTCAGATGCAATGTAACTTTTTATGATGCATTGTAAATGACAAAACATGCTTCAATATGTGATATATATTGGTACGTGCCCCTGATAACATCGCTTTTTCTTTAGAGTGTTGTCGCCTGAGCAGCTTGGGAGAAACCAGATGGGCTGTGAGGGGAAGATGAGCAATTCTGTCTTGCCCAAACTGCAAATGTGACAACACACTGTTAAGACAGGAGACAGCGAGGTGCATGTGTTAATATAATACAAGGCACCCACAGATGTCCCAAAGTTTTCATTTAAAAAGCCCTGTTAAACAAACAAAACCCAGAATCTCATCCTATTTCAGTGACAGTTGGAAGAACAGCTATTACTCTTACACAAAGTGGGGTAGAAGTCTGATTGGTTTTAGATCTGTGGGTGCCTGCTAATAAATACTGGCTACTCCTGTACAGGAAGAAACAATAAATGTGTCTTGCAATTCAGCCTTCCAATTCCCTCAAAAATTCCAAATTTACTACAATAATTTAATATTTCTGTAGCATCTCCTATCTCGAAGGATGTTGAAATCTGTTAGTCTTCCATTGCATCCAGAAGGCTTCACTTCCCAGTGAAAACCAGCTGTAGCTGAGGTGAAACATGCAGGGTTTTCAACACAGAGCAACATTACATGACTAATGTAATTTTCAGTTTAAACTGTAGGGGAAACACAGATAAGTGTAATGTAACTTAAAAATATCGGAACTTTACGAGGACATTCTTACTTTTGGAAAATGTCCTACAGGAATCTACCAAAAGTGTCTCACCTGAAAAATTGCACAGCATTTCCTCCTGCAATGATGCGCCACAGTGATAGCAACAAATGTAGTAAAAGGTCAGTATTCTTAATGACTTGAAATGTCCTAGTTAGGACATTAGGGGAATAAAAGGCCTCTTTTCCATTGTAGTGCGACCATGTGTGTGAGCTGTTCAACAATAGCAGTTCACTATTACTAGTTTACTCTCATTGTGTCTTTAGATTGTGAGCCCTTTCAGTGGATTGCTTTCCTGAGCTCCTGTGTTTGTACAGGGCCTGGCACAATACCCCTAAGAACAATTACAACAAATAAATTGTAAATAAAACACTACTAATGCTGCTTAATGCCATGCAGGGGTATCACTTCATTGCTGACTGAGAAGCTAAAGAATTCTGCTATCTCATCTCCACCAGTTTCCAAGATTACTGAAGTTGTAGGCATAATGTTAGACCTGCAGACCAATTTGTGATACTGGTTTTAAGTGGTATTACCTATCTATGCGTTTGGATGCATGTGTATTTCTCAATTGATTACATACCCTTTTCTTGTTGTGAGGTTGGATGGACTGAATTTTTCACAAATGGCAGTTGCATACAGTTACCTAACCAAAAACTAAGTAGTAAACTACATCCAGAACCCTATAAAAAAGCAAACACTAACTTTAATAATTGTCTGTAATTGGAAGGGTGTGGCTAAGTAACATTTTTCACAAAAATCAAATTTTGTTTGCATTTCGTTTTTAGTCTCGGTCCATATCTTTGGAACACTTTACTTCTTTTATGCCTTCTCCTGCCTATGTAGTTAATCAAGTTGTTCACAGAAGTCTTTTTGAGAGTTTTATTTGAGTTCTGCTCTCTTCAACTGTAGAAAAGTGAAAGCATAGCAAAAAAAAAAAAAAAGGCAGTAGAAAATTATTTGATGTAATGGATAAAAATGCCTTAATTTGAAGAAGAAAGACTCTTGTGGTTTTGAGGTCTTCTAGCAGCGAAGGTTTTTTTTTTTCTTTTTCCCAGTACTTCTAAGGAGAATGTTGCTATACAATAAAAGAATCTACAGGACAAAATCTTTCCTGTTTTAAGACAGTTACTATGTAATGACTTTCTTCTTCTTGTGCAGTTGTGATGAGAGCTATGTGAATGGCTGAGCTGTTCCAAAAGGCCATATTTTCAGAGTTGAGAATAGCTGGGGGAATGCTAAGAGCTTCTTGATGCTGCTTCTTTTTCCACTAACTTTTCTTCTTTCTTATTCAGCTGCAGTAGAAATTGGGTGGGAATTGATAATCCTTTAGGAATGTAGCTTTTGACACTTATCTGGTGGATGATAATTAATGCATTCCAAGAGGATTATCATAGTGGACTGTAGTTATAAAAGAGTGACATTCCATTTACGTGGAGTGAAACTTTAATATATGGCTGTCTCTACAACGTCTTTTTAGGTGAAATCTTCAACCTCTCAACTCCAGTCAGTGTAGCTCCACCCAGTCCAGCTGTAATGAGAGGAACTGTGGGCACAGGCCGTTTTTACCAGCATGTTACCGTGCCTTAAAAGCGTAGAAACCCCCAAAATATTATTGTTAACACAGCATGTATGTAATTGTCTCTGAGATATTCAGAATGAAGCATTTTGTTTGTTGACTTCAAGAGGAGTAATGTTTGCAAAGATGTTGAAATAGAGGATAAAGGCTGGGGGCAGTGGGATTAAGACAGTTCTTTGATTTTTGTAAGCAACATTTTTGTAAGCATATAAACTTCACTGTAATATTGCAGTAGAATGAAAGTTTCACAGACAAGTTACTCAGAACTGAGCTATCTTTAAAAACTTGCAAATTACTATATCTCTTTACTAATAAGATATTTTTTTGATTTATGATAATGCTTTTTGGCAAGGTTAGCTGATCTGCTCTACTGTCTTTTGTGAAGAGCAAAGCAGCCTGTTTTCCTGAAATCTGTGGGATTTGGGACTGACTTGCCCATCCCACCATTGTATGGGACAGGAGCCTGTGCCCCCACAAGGGTCTAGAGAACATTTTTGACTTAGCTGAAAGAGCCGGTTTCTTTATGGTTTTAAATACTGGTGGCACAAAGTTTCCTATGGTATTAGGAGATGAATGGGTTTTGCATCTATTTAAAATAGAGAGTATTGATGAGGATGATAGTGATGAATTATTGCCTTTAGGTTCCAAGTGTTAAGGAACACAGTATGACAGCATCAAAAAGGCTATAACCGATTATATCGTACATTGCTGTACAATCTAGGTAATTTTATAACCTTATAGCAGTAGCCTGCTATGATTCAACTGCAGAAAAATTGTCAATATACGTTTTAGTATACCTTTGCATTTGTTCTTTTACTGTCCTAAGTTAATCTTAGGGAGGAAGTGTTATTAGCCACCAGCCATTTGTCAGGATGGACTTGATTTCTGTTTCACTGCACTGACTTCTGCATTGCATTGCAGATGCTATATGGATGCTAACAGGCTCACTGTACTAATCTGTAACAGCATCCCTCTCTCTCTCTCCAGCAAGAAAAATTCCTTTCTTATATTCCATTAGTATTTTTGTTTGGTTCAGTATTAGAGTATATGGTCTGGTTTTGTGGTTAACTACCTTCCTGTTATGACCTACTGCCAATCTGCAAAAAAAAGTATTTTTCAGTGGAAAAATAAATGAAAAATGTCAGGCAATTCTCAGAACTACAAGGCTAGTTTCAGAATCTGTACAGAAGTATTCTGTAAGGTGCCCAAGTTGAGGTCAAATTCCTCCAATACATCCTGATGCATAGTAAAGATTACATAAATGTTAAACAAGAATACCATCTCAAAAAATGCATTTCCTTTACCCAGAAAACAAATTTGTGTCATGAAGTTGCAGATGTAGAAAATGAAAACAATTTTTAGGGTCCCCTAGTCAAACCCACGACATATAAGATTACTGAATAAAATAAGTTTTACAG
The DNA here is from genome assembly GCF_036250125.1 of Pseudopipra pipra. NCBI lineage: Eukaryota > Metazoa > Chordata > Aves > Passeriformes > Pipridae > Pseudopipra > Pseudopipra pipra. Next base: position 59,569,486 of record NC_087549.1, read on the forward strand.
CGCTTTGTCCCATCTTTGCTGTGAAAAACAAAGATCCATTTAAATTGAAATTTGAAGTACGTTCAAAAGGAAGGAAAACCTCTACATTTGTAAAAGAATGTAAACGCAACATTTATAAGGATCAGAAACTCCTTTTAAATATCATGATGAAAAATTCATCATAACATTGGAGTTGATGCAGGGAAGAAGTCATATTTCAATCATTAAAAGCTTAATTTTCAGCTCAATAAATTTATTTTTTCTAATGTACCATTTCATGGAACACTATGATCCTGTTTATATTTTGAATCTCACAAGTGAAGGTGTTTCTGTTGTATTAAAGTGTGTCTGTTAGTAAGTCAGATCTCAGCTGACATATGTTGCAGTACTGAATTTACATTCATATAATGGATACAGCCGTAGTATTTTAGACAGGCCCTGACTAAAATTCTTGGCAGTCCGTGGGAAATATTTTTGCTGGTTTCAGTGGGATTTGGAACAGACCAATAGAACTTGCATTAAGGGAAGTCCCAAGGCCATCTTTGAGACCGGAGTTGCATGCTACACACATTGCAAGCCTATCCTCTGATGAGCAACCAGAGCACACCTTTAGGTTGTCATGTGCTGTGGCATGCCCGATGGATTAGCACATCGCCAGGATGCCTGGTTAGGCCATCCACAAGTATTGTGGCAATTATGTGAGAGACAGAGCCAAAATTAGTACCATGAACACAACAAATATGGGAGGTATTTTCAAACTAAGAGGCACCCTTGAACAAATAAGTCAGTGAAAGTCTTCCTTAATCCCCTATTATTTTTCTTGGCAATATTCTTCTCTCTTTTTACTTTGTTCTCATTTGTTTCCTGTTTATATTGTTATCTTCTTTGCACTTCTAAGAAAATCTCCATTTTATCTGGCCATGGGAAGGTTCCATGACAATTTGATGTTTCTTGCCTCCTCACTTGTAAGAGGTGAGGGTTGCAGTCTGCTGGCTTTTTTACATCCTAGATAACTCTGCAGATTAATGTTCCTAATGTAGTGTGGTACCTGAATGTTTCTAAATATTTCAGGTGAAAACTTGGTCTCATCATCACCTTGATGTCCCATTCTCTACTCTTCCAAAAAAAAAGTAATGAAGATGCATTCATACATATGCTACATCTGGCTTGATTTCTTTTTCTTTTTCAGTTTTTAGGTTCAAATACTAGTAATGATTAATAACATAATAGCTCTGAGACATTTATTTCTCCTCTCAAATAGGAAGTTAGTAAATTTATTGTTTCACAAAAGGACATCCGTTTTAAAGTGTATAGGGAAAATGTATCAAAATATTAATTAGACTTTTCTTTTGTTTTGCTAGTTTGCATTAGACAGATGGAATTCTGATCTTTAACAGCATCATGACTCATGAAACTGCTTGTGTACTAAAATGCCATTATTAACACAACAGTAGTTTTCAGCAGTTGGTAATTATTGGCATAATTAAACATTTATCAAGAAACAAGTATTTATCATTCATTAAACTTTCATTAAAAATCCATCTTAGTACAAGCTAGATTAGCCAGTGATTTTCAAGTGATAACTTCTTAACTTCTGGCAGGAACGTAGAGCATTTTGATGGCAAAGAAAGTCGTGTATAATGCAACCTTTCAGGTTTTGTAAATAGTTGTAACATTTCAGATTTCGGAGTGCTATTTTTAGGCATTCTGTAAGACTCAGACAAGAAAGTACTTGGCTATTTTCTGTAGGGTTTACTAAGTTTGGCACTTTTTAACAGTGTATTTGGGAAAACAAGATGCCCTTGGCCGTGAAAAGCCAGTGCTAAGTTTGCTTTATAACTGCATTTACATGACTTAAATTCCCTCGCAGCCTGATATGTTTACATATATTGGGACGTTAAAATTTATTTTTGTTAATGGATCATCTCATAAAATCTGCCTCATGATTTTGCAAAAGGATGGAATCTCAGACTAGATATTTGTAATTGGGAAATCTTGACGAGATTTCTGGTCCTGATATAGTATTTTCCAACACTTCAGTACTTCTTATTATTAAAGAAGAAAATATGCATATTTTCTTATTTAAAAACAAAGAGACCCATTACATCTCTGAAAGGTTTTGGTTTTATTTTGCAGAGTGAAGTATAAGACATTATGCCTGGTCTGTTCAATTTTGACCAATTCATTGGCAGACTGATTATTTGTTGGCGTGTTTAGATATGAATAAAGGTAATTCGTGTGAATTTCAGCATGCAGAAAAATAAGATTAGTCAGTGACCTGTAGTTCCTTCACATTCCAGTTATCTTATTTAACTCTTTTTAAGTCTTTTCTCCTTGGTTATTTGTTATTTTCCTCAATTCTCATCTGCCATTCCCACTAACCCTTATTATCGGGGAAGCACTGGCTTACTTAATCTTACAGCTACCGATTGGCTATCTTACCTCCCAGCCCTTTGTTCCTTCTCTTGCTTATAGGTACAATAGGATATATTACTTAACCCCTCCTACACAATTTTGCAAGAGGTACCAATTTGACAAGGTTAGTATAAGTTTAAAATGCTGTAATGTGATTGTCTAGATTGTGGTGGAGAAAAAACAGTATTTAGTGAGCAAGACTGTCTCAGAAAGCTCCTTCATGTACATACAAGAGCTTCACATCTTAGCCCATATTCAGCAACTTTGTGTTTTCTCTTGGGCAAAAAATTTACTGTATCAGTGCTTTTATGTCACAAGAATGAATTGAATTCGTACCCTTTAGTGCAAACAACAATAGACAGAGTGGTAACCTAGTGGAAAACAAATAGACGCCCCGTCCCTTTTGGGGATTCAGAGAGGTTCAGAAAGATGGAGCTGACGGTAGAGAGGTGGCAGATAAAAACAGGCTGAAGCAGGAAAGAATCCTGCGGTCATTTATTACCATGCCATCTTCATAGTGTTTGCTGAACCAAGGTGCAGAGTAATGATTCAGACAAATGATGTTAATAATAATAGCTGGCCCTTTGGCAAAAATGGAATACCTAGTATTGCAGCATGAGACCTAATCAGATTCTCCAAAACTTGCTTCAGACTGATAGAATTTTTTGTCATCAGGTTTTCCATCAATAGATTCTCCCTGGATACTATATTTTTAAAGGAAGTAAAGTGCTAAACCGTTATTTTCCATGAAGGTAAAAACCCCAAGATTTTAAATATTATGATATTTAATTTATAGTTTAAAACTAGTTTTAAAATACCATGTTATTTCTGGTTTGGTTTTGGTGGAATTTGAACTGTTAAAATCAACGGTATCTGCAAGGTACTTGTAGTAATGATGGATTACTTGATCACATTTAGAAACTTTCTGGAGTTCATTGTCTTTTTTTTCACATAATCGTCACAGAATTCCCCTTACTTATTGTAAGTGAATAATAGCAAGTATGCTTTACAGTACTTTTTATTGCACTGGTAAAAACAATGTCCTTATAATGCCTAGCTATGGATTTTAAATAAGGGATAGTTACTAGTAACTGCTGATCTGATTAATTGCTTTGGCCTGTTGTTAGGATGAAAGAACATTTACACCCAAAAAAGCTTACTAACCATTTTGTATTGTTCACGTATGACATGGTTTTGTTGTTCTTTTTAATAATACCTGCAGGTTTTAGGCATATAGGTTGCAATTATTTTTATTAGCTGTTTTTCTGTTAACAACATAACCAACATCTGTTTTAATCTAAACATCATCAGACTTATTAATTAGGTACATTTTGGCATCAATTTATCACACATGCTTTGACACTTTTGATACTTGAAGCATAAGCTATTATGTATAATGAAAAAAAAAGTATGATTTGGAGTAAGTGTTATACATCATCTGTAGGGGACAATTATGTTGGCATGTGGGAGGTTAATGTACACACTCTAGATTCCTTTGCTTGATTTGCTGTTTTCTTCTTCATAACTCTAGGTAAACAGTTTGTGCTGCTATTTAATGCACAGGTTAAGTGTAGTTGCAGGCTATTATACATCATTAGAGTAAGTAATATTCAGCTGTGGAAGAAAGATGGAAGCTTTTCACTTGTAGCCACTTGGACATTTCATTTTTCATCTAGTATGCCACTGCAAAAATTAGTTGTGGCAGGCCTGATGTAATTTATAGCCTGGTACCCTGAAATTAAGCAATGAATCACACCATTTTGGCTGATTAGAGTTAATGCATTTTTCCCGATGACATATTTTGTAAAACAATGCAGTTTATTCTAAACTTTGCCTTATCAGACCTAGTAATTTCTCACGTCAACCTGTGCAATGGATTGTACCATGTACAGTGAACTCTATCACCACATTTCTTTTGGTACTGAATTGTAGTTATCTTCTAGTTTAAAGGGACAGCCTTCCCTTTCTTTCCTAATTTTCTCATTAGAAAATACCAACTTTTCTCTCCCTTCATCCCTCACCCTCCATTCTCAAACGAGACAATTCAAAAGCAAAACACAGAATATCACAATTCAATGCAGCTTGATTGAAAATGCAGGGTATAATGATCAAGTGAGTAGAGACCATTGGATTGTGCCTCAGGCCTTCACACTCTGGATCTGGTCAATAACAAATTTATTACTAATCAAATCCAATAAATACAAAACAGCATACATTTATTTTTATTTGGCACCCAGCTGGTCACAGAATAATAATAAAACAGGTAAGTCAGAGCCTGCCTTTCTGAGAATGTGCTGTAACTGATGCATGCTGCACTTAAAGCTCCTGTATGTCATAAGCAGATGGCCAGTTCCCAAGAAGCCTTGTTGTGTTTGTCTGATTACCAGTGGGCATTGTGTCCCATTTGCCTGTGGAATATATTAATGGTTCCAGCTCTTGAGTTTGGAGAATTCTGTTTGCTGAGATACTTCGTGATAGGGAGAGGTATCACTGCAGAACAGGATCTATAGGTATTAGTGTCAAGAAGAATAATGTCTTCCCTGCCCTTTTTCCTGGGTTATTGCATGGGGTATACAAAGACTGGGATGAGTTAATAGAAAACAAAGAAACTAAAGGTGTTTGGGGAAGGGAGCAGAATCAACAACATAGCTGAGACATGCGAATTTTACTGTTGCCAAAAATAACGTGTGACTATTCTTTCCCCCCAAAGCACTAACATGCAGAAGAGCACAAGACATAATCATTGCAGGCATCTTACACCATGTAAAACCGACACAGACAAACAGTGCATAGCTAATGTAAAGCTGACATTCAGTATCCAGGATTTTTTTTGTATTCACATATTTTTATATGTGTGTGCATGAAATTTAGCTAAAACTTCTCGTTGCTGCAATTTGTTACGCAGACACATTATGAATTACAAAGCGTATGCCAAAGATGCAAACTGAATAAAATTATTGGGAATGTTTAATGATATGAAAAGTGCAGCCTATGTTGTTTCAAAGTCAGATAGTTCAAAAATTCTTTATTTCTTAGCTGATGGAGTCCCTATATTTTTGAACTGTCTGTGGAAACCAGCGAGAGCCTTCAACATGTAGGAGAAAAAGGCAGCATACCTGCAAAACTCCAGCCTACCTTGTTCACACCCAGGATAGGAGAAAATGATTTATTATCTGTCCCTTGAATTTCTCTGAGCGTTCTGTCTAAACTTTAAAAGCAGATTACATTTGCGATTAAACCTTAACAAATGTTGTTTTAACTAGACTGCAATATATGTTATTGACAACAAGCTTTTTTCCCCCCTGAAAATAACATTGGTGCTTAGGCATGCAATTTACAAAAATGACAAGGAAGGGTGGTACTTTTCCCAAGGTGAATGTGAGTTGACTGATTAGCTGGTATTTTAACTTAGGTTCTTGCAAATTACAGACATAAGAAACCCTGCAATTTATATGTACTTTAGAAGTGAAAGCTTTAATCCCATGATTCATGAAAGTAAAGTGGTAATAATTTAAGTACCATATTTTATTTATCCCTCAGAGTTGTCAGCTGATACCAGAAGTATTCTCACTATTTTTGGGTTGCTGCCTTTGGCCACCTAATTGCTTCTTAGGAAGTAAGAGGGAAATTGCTTATATAACTACATGGATTGTCTTTGGCAACGTCAAGCCAAGGCATCAATCAGTCCATCTGGGTAAAATCACAAGCTGACTCCGATATTGCTAAATATTTATACTGTCAAATACACACAGACATCCAGATGAAAAGAGGCATTCATTAGGAATGCTCCAGCTTGTCAGTTTAAAGATGTAGATTAGAGCAAAACCTCCCACTATGATACTGAGTGCTCAGGAAAAGTCTATATTTAGCCATTCTGAGCAATAAATATCATCATATTGCCTCATTTAGGTAAATAGAGAATGAATATTGTCAAGATGATCTAGAGATAATGTAAACAGATCCCTGCTCAGAGTCTGTGTTACTAGGGTAAATTCCAGGACATTGGTGTGCTGCTGATGCTTTTCGGTTTAACCCTATTTCTTAATCGCATTCCTGTCCCCTTTACATTAACAGTAAGATTTTTTCCTTGCAGATGAGAAGGGAAGGGGGGGGGAGGGAGATAAGGTGGGGTTTCTTTTTAAACAAAAGGTGATTTTAAATTCTAACTGAGCTATTACATTAATTAGTAGTTTTGCTCTAATATTTTCTTGGCACTGCTAAAGACTGCTGCTGCTGCTGTTGCTAGAAAATACTGATATCTGTAGCAACGCTGAAGCTCATTCCAGAGTTTGACATGGGAACTGACAAAGCCCATCAGTCAGCAGAACATCACAGCTCTGAGGTTAAGACATGATTTCAAGAGTACACCCAGTTAAGACTCACAGTGGAATTTCTTTTATAGCACTCTTTTTTTCTGTGATAAGATGAGACATATTGTAAGAATAAGTGATGAAAGATCAGTACTTTCATGAGACTTAAGTTACTGTCCTGCTTCAAAGTGGGTGGCTTGTCCTGAGAAATTAAGAGTAAAATTTGTTCACTACACTGTATACACAAAAAAAGATAGCAGACGGTGGTTTTTTACGTTTTGTGGGAGGCTGTGTCTCCCTCCAGTAGAATCAGCACCTTGGAAGTTACATACAAGGAGAGTGGTGACTGACGTCAAAGTTTTAGTTAATTACACAAGATGATTTTTTTAGATTAATAATTAACATCTCTCTCTATAACTAAATATCTGTAATTAATCAGCAAATCATAATGTGGAGACTAATTAACTTCAAACTCAAATCTTAACAGAAAATCCATATTACTATCCAGCATCATTAATTACTCCCGTAATCAAAGTTACCCCTCATGGGATTTGACATAAAGCTTTGTAGGTTTATAAACCGAGCTGTTATCAGAACAAAAAAAAATAAATTTTGAAAGGGTCTTCAAATAGCATTATAGATAACTAAAGTATTAGATGGAAAATTTAAACAAGTTTTCATTTTGTCTGTATTACATTATCAATAATCCATTCACTGAAGCTGGGTAAGTAACTAAGAGTGCCATTGCCTTCTCACCATGTGAATCTGGTTTTTTGTTGATTTCTTTTTTTTTTTTTTTCTGTTGGAGTTACAGCAGTGATTTCTGTCAGAGGATTCATTTGTCAGTGTCTTTTAAAAATGTGCTACACTTTCTGGTAGCATTTGCTGTGATGCTATCCGTGCTAGTTATCTGTTTACGAAATAGATTAACAGCTATTTATGTCCTGGTATTAATCACAAGAAAGTATTATTAAAAAAAAAAAAGGTTGATCTTTAAGATACAGAAATATCTTTAGCAGTTGATTAGTCGATGTTCAGTGGGAAGAAAAAGGACAAAGTAGGGATGTGATGCCAAAAAACCTCACCCCAAAAAAATCTTATTTTAATTAGCATGTCCATCGCAACTAGAAAGATTTGGAATGTGTTCATGTTAATTTTTAATAAACAGGAAAGTCAATAGTATCATTATAGCACACTGAAATCCCTTAGCTGTTTTTCATTTAGAAAGTTAGGCATTAAAATTGTGTCTAAAATCCACATTTCAATTATTTTATCACCTAGTCTTGCAAGTGCACACATCTGATACTGTTCTTTTGTGTGGCAGCTGTAAAAATTGTAAGCAATTTTTACTGTCAAGAAAACTCTGAATAAATAGAGGCTGTTAACTTAGGCAGATATCTGAGGTTATTTGGTGGCAATCAAGAACTCACAGCACTTCAACTAATGGGTTATGATCAGAAACTGTTCCTAATAGCCAGCTAGACGGATCTGAATATGAAGATTTCTATAATTTTGTTGTCAGCTTGTGATGTACTCTAGTGCTAATTATTTGGAACAATTATGTTTTCCTAATAACAAAAGAAGAAGCAGTGAATTAAGCAGGCTTACCTTCAGATCTTTAGATAACAGTTTAAATGCACTTGCCATTAAGAAGTAACATTTCTTTTTCCTGTGTGGAACCCTAATTATTGAAGATGCTTGTCTTTTAAAATCTACTTCTACTTTTTTAAGCATGTTCAATGTGTCAGTTTACACTGATGACTTCAGTAACTAGTATTTTCTCAGTCTTAGGTTTATGCCTGTACCTCCCATAGACTGCTTACTTCATTTGGTTATTCAAAAACCATAATTAGTGCAGTAATTAACATGTGGATCCTTCAAAGGAAGACTGTTAGAATCATGGGACGTCTCTCATCATTCTTACTGATGTACAGATGATAAAAAGACTTAGGTTGAGGTGACAACAGGATTTGTATTACTGCACATTATCCAAGCTGCAGGGAAAATCAGACAGGACCGTGGTCCACGGAGTCTTTGCTTCTGAAAAAAGTAATTATCCACACTGTTTCTATAATGTAACTAGGTGTTATCCTGCATTTGCAGCTGTCAAATCATTTGTTTTAAAACCTTTATTTTATACTTTACGAATACTTGAAAGTTTGGGGTTTTGCTTGTTATCTTTTAACAAATTACAGAAGTGGGGTGCAGCAAGTGCAGCAATAAAAACAACAATAATAGTAATTTATATAAGCATAACGGATTCTTTCTTGACAGTTGATTTCAGAGATGTTTATGGTAATGTTAAGTTGATACAGTCATGAGAGTGCTTTCATAAAGAATAGGCCCAATTTAATTTTATTTATTTTCCCTAGAGAAAATATATTTGTTTGTTTAAGATTTCAGATAAGCTGAATCTGTTGCGTTTTCAAGCCATAGTAAATCAGTTGTTGGTATGTGAGTCTCTGTATGGTTCACATAAATGTATTCCAGTGTTTCTCTGAGATGCTTATAGCTGATGTTTTAAGCTTAATACAATGTTTTAAATTAGTGCATTAAGGAAATTCACATTCTTTCATTCAGCCTTTAACTTTCTGTAAGTAGTGGTCCTCTTTTTCACATTCAGTGACATATGCCAGAAAAATTCAGTATTTTACCCTACAGGCAGCCCATGGGACTGGGATGAAATGGCCTCTATACATAGGGTATGACTTTATTTGCTAAAGAGGTTATTTGAAAAAGCCCTTAGGGTACAGCTGCCCTTTTGTCCCTCAAACTAGTAGGGGGAAAAATATAAAAGGAACTACACAGTAATCCCTTGTAGACAGGTGACCTTAAGCCAATTCTATACTGTAAGGTTTGTTTCCATTTAAACTCAAAACAGACAAAGGAAAAAAGCAAATTGCAGGTTTTAATGTGTTGCAGAAACATTGCCTGTTTTTTTCTGTAATTGACTATCCAATACAGACAACTTTTACTGCAAATTCATAAAACTGAGTACTGGTCTATATAATTTAATTTAATGTTTTTAGCAAAAATAGCATCTGAGGACTGATGGAAATAAACATACCTCTATTCATATCGGGTGACCTGTTCAGGATTACATTTTCTTTACAACTATTTATATCCTACAAGTACAGCCAAGCACAATTAAGCAAAAGTATATACAGACCTTCTGATTTCATTATTAATATACTAAAAATTAGTCAACTGTAGGAGCCACTGGAAAAACCAGCAATCACTTTGTCCTTTGAAGTTCTTTTTTCTGTTTGTTCTTAGAGTTGGCCATTGATTGACATTAACAGTGCTGTCATCAACCTAGACGTTATCACAGGATCATGGTCCCACTGCACGTGCACTGTTTGGTGCTGGTGTGTTTGGTATTTAAACCTGTGTTCATCCACAACAGTTTTACAATGAATGGCACAATATTATTTTTTATATAATGCAATCAGCTGTTATATGTACCATCCCAGTTCGATCCTGCTTTTCAATAGACAGTCTTCAAAACACCATTATAAATTATGAACAGCAGCTCTGAACCCACTTCAGGATAGCCTCTCATAAGTCACAGGTGTGACATCACTGAGCACTGTAATTAATGGGTGTTATGCCACTCCCTTGACTTATGAGTTTTTCAGAGGCTTTTAATTACTTTTAAGTTTAAGGCATTCTGGCAGAATTTTGAAGGAACTCCAGTGGCAGCCTATTCTGAATGAAGCTGTTCTAGCACCATTTGGAAAATAAGCAAATCTGGTGGCTGAAGGAAAACGTTTCAGCCGTTCTTCATGCCTGGTAGTCCAGAGGGAGCTTAAAGGAAACAGCTTCTGTCGACTGCTGCAGGCATTTAGTTACTGTGTTCCCTTTCTGCATCGAGGGAGGAGCTGTGAAAATTGTGGTCAAATCCACATATTATATAAAATAAAAGAGAGAAAAAAAATCTGAAAAGTCAAGAATGGCTTGAAGGGTTATCATGATGTCATCAACCTGATTTTAGGTATAGAAAAACTATTGTTTCACATGTGAGTGCAGACTTCGTGTAACTGATAGAATAGAAATCGAAAAGAAGAAATGCTATCATTCATTACCTGTCAAGAATATGTTGTAAATGATCACCACTTAATCAGCATTTAAAACAGTATTCTTTAGTTTCAGTGCCAAAATCAGAACACCCCTCATACGCACACACACCAGAATGTACATATCATAATATTAAGTTAACTCAGGTGTAAAGCTTTGTTCTCTAAACAGCTGAAGCTTCATGTCATTGTTTATGTGCACAAAACACACATATTTCTCCATATGTTGGCACCATATTGGTGTTATCACCATAGCATTCCCTCCTCTTCAGATGATCTTTTGTTATAACATTTGTTTTTGTGAGGCAAATAAAATATAGTAAATGTAAACCAATTATTTAACCAAATTACTTTGATCGTGGGAAACTGACAATTAGTGTTACAGCTTCTCAGCAGTGAAATCCACACAATAGAGCAGACTGTGATATTGTGTACTGCAGTGTAAGTCGATGTAGTGCATTTATTTTGTGTAGCAAGCTGTGAGAGAGGAGGAGAGAAGTGCAGGAGACGAGCAAAGTCCATCTTGATGAACTATTATTCTATATTTGTGCTATATGTTGTGAATTGTTTAGTTTTTCTAATTGCTTGTTGATATATTGGGACAGCCCTTCACAGCAACCTTGATGACTGATGTCAACACTTACAGCATATACATGTAGGTACGAGATGATCATCTAATTAATCAATGAGTTACAGACTTGCCAAACTACAATTTGTAATTTTCATTTCTAGTAGATGCTGATGATGAAGAGATTAGTTTGGTTACCAGTAATGATTTCCCACTTTAATAGTTTTACCTTTTGCACCTGAATTGTGGGGAAGTATTTAAATTATGTGCATCGGTACACCCACATTTGGGTTTATTCTCAAACCTTGAATGCATCAGCCTTCCATGAAATAGCTGTGAGCTAGGAGAGCATTTTGGGTATTGTCATGCAAATGAGGCCACCAAACATACCACTTTGCTTCAAAATTGTTCTGCAGTGACAAGGAGCTTTTGAAACTGGAGCAGGGTTTTCTGAGCTAAGTGGGCAACCCTATCTATCCTCTGAGATCCACTTTCTAAAGTAAGTTGTGTATATATGAAGTCCTAATTCCATATCTGAGTGCTCAGATTGCCACTTACTGCATACCCATACATCTCTGTCAGCGTTTAATCAGGGCAATCTCATTCTAATGCAGATTAAGGTGGTCCTTTCTCTTGAGTATTGTCTTTCTCCCACATTCATACAATAAAAAAACACCAGAAGATGCACATAGCACGGAGAAGTTGAATTTTATCTGGTATTCAGCAACTCTTAAAGCCAAGGTTTCGTGATATATCACTTCAACCAGTAGAAATTTTAATTAATGCTACAACAACTTCTCAGCAGCCCTCAAGAACTTAGCCAAAAGGTCATGAGGAAAAAAAAGTCCTCACCTGCCTCATAGTTCACAGAATTTAACTGTAATCAAAAGCTATTTCAGTCTAGTTTTGGGACCAGCTGACTATCCCAAGTGATTCAGGACTAGGTAGTTTTTAACCATCATCTTAATACCAGTTGGAAGCCAGGATGGATTTCAGAGCACTGGCATTAAATGATAAAGAATGAGCAGAATCCAGATTTTATTTTTGCTTTAATTCAAAATTGTATTAATTGCATTGTGAATCTGTGGGAATTTTGTCCAACCTGAATGTAGACATAATTTTACTGTTAACCTCTGAGCAGTATTGTTCCATGTGCCATGCACTGGAGGTAACAAAGCCATAGATATAAATCATAAGTCCATCATAGGAATGGAAGTACTTGATCTGCTGGTCAGATAAGGATTTGTGGAAGCTCATTGAGACAGTGGATAGCTGGATAGCTGCAATTCTAGAACAGTTGGACTTCTCAGTTCCCTTGTGGCCTAGTGTCAGCTACTTTGTGAGTGTGGTGTTGCATGTTGCCTCATAGAAATAGGTAATGGTTTTTTACATTTGGGTATATAACTCAAGGCATTAACATTTGAAAAAGTAGATCTTAAGGACTTCACAGCTAGTTTGATCTTTTCAGTGATGCATCTCTATCCTCAGAAGTAGGAGCTTTCTTGAGATGACTGGTTAAAGTTATGGAGATGATTTCTTTCAAAGTTGGGTTTTCTGGTGTTTGCTGCACATTTAGATGGTACCTCACCTGTAGGAACCAAACTGCCCTCAAACCATCCCAACATATAATTGTCTAAATATTTTGGGTTAAAGTACTTAATGTTGATGTGAATGGATTCATAAAAATAGAGAAACAAAAGAATGTTCAGAAAGAGCTATTGCAGTTGCCCTTAATTTTTTTTTTTTGGTGTGCTAGCTGCATTATCTCCCAACCTCTTTTGGAGTGGTTACTTAAGTAAAACTTGATGTTACATTTCCTTTTATTACGAATGCTATTTATACACAAATTGGAGCAGATCATGATGCAGCAAAGAACTTTTTATACTGCATAGATTGTGCAGCAAAATAGTGCTTTGTCAGCATTACATGCCTCAGTGAGGAATGTTTTGCTGTTTTAAATCTTATCATTATGAGAAGAATTTATTATCTAGATACAAAGATTTTACTGGAAACTATTGAGCTAAGGCTGTTGTCATCTAACTGAAAATGAAAACATGTTCATGATAATTAGACAAGAGGGATTAATGAAAAACCCACACTATATATACTGTTTACATACATCTTTAGAGATCTACTTATCAGTTAGGACATGGTTGCATCCCAGAAATAATGGGCAATCCTTTGCCCTTCTGCACTTAGACTCCCTGTCTACAAATGTGATGCAGAGTGAAGGTGGCTGAGGTTTCGTAAAAATGAAGCACATGTTGTGACAGGCCCATCTGTGCCAGCTTTATAAAACAAAAGTGCCCAATATGATCATCCTTGCCTTTTGTTCCACACAATGCTATTCAGGCGGCAGCTTTATGAATGCTTGCCGGTAGAGTCTGCAAACCTCGATTTATCTGACTTCTCCCTCTCCTGTGTTGTCAGTTCTCAGTTGCACTGCTAGCTTCCCTGCCCCCACAATTTCCTCGCTTTACCTGGCCCTTTTTCCCAGGCAAATCCGAGGTAGAACCTCCTAGCAATTTTCCAAGGTTCTGGGCTTAAAGACTAAACTAATTTATTTTTGAATTGCAGATCAAACATAAACTGCAAAGAAGCATTTAATCAGTTAGGAGAAGCAAGGGTACGGCTTGTTTAAGTCCCAGAATCCATAAACCTGTAATGATTTTATTATATTGGTGTCAGTTTTCATTATTTTCATAAATGGGTGTTCCCTGCTTAATGCACAATATTTGCATCAGATGAACCAACGAGTTTAAACATGGTTTGTTTTAATGCTTTGTGAATTTGCATTCAAATTCATCAGAAGTAATTCTATTTGAAATCACACAGGGCTAAGCACAATGGTTGTAAATCCATTTGAATTGAGATGCCAGAATCAGCCCATTAATCTACAAATCTACAATATAATTTTTGTATGGTTGGTGGGCTTTTGTTCTGTTTTTTCGTGTTGAGAGAGAGGGGGTACTGAGCGCTTATGTGGGAGGGAAGTGATCGAGGAGGTTGTGATAAATTGACCAAGTGGGAGTATATCTTTCTTATGGAAACTGGTCTGTGAAAGAAACATATGAAAGGCCAGAGACCATGGTTTGAGCGTGTCTGTCACTGGCACTTGAAGTAGTTGCATGAGGAGAAAGGAAATCTCTAAGATAAGCAAGGTTCCTAATATTTAGGAGGTAGAGATTGGTGTCAGCACCTTCCGTTGGTCTTCAGAGTATCAGAACTTGGAGCAGCACTATAGCCTGCACTAAGTATTTTAAGTCCTCTTGCTAAACACTCTGTTAGCTTGGATTTTTCTGTGTTCTTTTCTTAAAAGAGGATGAATAAATGCAGCAAGGTTCACCTCCACCAGAAACAGGCTCTTTTTGGAAGGAGTGGAGGGAGCTATATTATAGCAAACAGTGCTTCATTTCTTGATAGCTGCAGAAGAAATCTGTGTTTCTTTCAGTGCCTAGAGAATAGTTTTAATTCCTGTGTTCTTAAATAGACTGAATTGTCTGCAAATAAGGTGTTTGTTTAAGCTGATAATTATAGATTTGAAGATGAATATATCGTTGTCTGAGAGTGCAAAAGCGCGTATGTATAAGAAGCATTACTCTCTAAGAAGAAAGGTTTGTCAACAACATTTTCCACACTACACATTCTTCTTAAATGTATCAATGAAGTTTTTTATAAAACTAAAAAAAAAAAGATATAAATAATACATATAAAAAATACAAAAATGTATAGTTATCCATAATGTACTTTAGCCTCTTAGAAGGAATGACTTTATTCATTTATTTGAATCCATGACTCAAAATGGAATTCAGCTGATACTTTTGAACATGTTCATGAAGTCATTTTGCTTAGTTAGAAACAGGCTGAAATCAGTCTGAGAGAGATGTATTTGTCTGAGTGCAAAAGTGATTTTTAGCTAAGTTTGTGTCTTCCTTCCTCTGGGAACTAGCAGTCCTGGTTTGGCCAGCAGTCCTAGTTTGTGAAGCTGAAATTAAGGAATCTGTGTCCCTATTTTGAATGGCTTAGACTGGGGCTAACTCAGGATCCAACATAGGAAAGCATTTAAGCCTATGCTTAGCAGTAGCTATATGCTTAATTCTCAAAAGTCTAACTACAGGCCCTTTCTTATATACTTGCAAGAATTGCAATGATCAGGAAGTCTGCCATCTGACATCTGTGAAATGAGCTGGTAGACTTGAGTCTTTCTCATAATGAACCAGTTTCCATCTCATAAAATTCTGTAATTGCAGATGGTATCAGTGGACACCTATGACAATCTCAGCAGAGACTGCAGCCCAGCATTCCTCATTATAGGATACATGGACACTGAACTCCTCTCTGCTCATGAGCATGGGGTTGATTCATTGACAGGGCATTATCAGGAAAATTGCAATGATGTGGCTAGGGCTTTGCGGTGGGTAAATGGAGTACCTCAACTCTTGGAGTTGACAATAGGCTCTCCTAAGAAATGATAATGCTGTGATTAAGGCATTAAGCTGGAACTCAGCACACCTGGGAATTCTTATGTGACCCTGGCAACACACTTCTTGTTGTTTTTCACTTCTCTGCTTGAAAAGTTAGAATAAGGGTTTTGTCATTTTATGGTGTTATTTAGTGATAAATATATTACCAATTGTGAGCAATTCAGGAGGTACAGTTTTAGAAGCACATGGGTAGATAAATGCCATTAGATTTTAAATGTGTTCTGTTCAGTTTGCACTTACATATTCTTGTGCCTAGCACTAGTGGAAAGCAGGCCAATTTTGTTTTGCTTCCTAATTCTGCATTGAGGAAATCAACTTTAGGCACAGAGATATAAAAATCTTGCATAAAATTCACTGTATTGTGAAAGAGACCCTAAAAAAAAAAGTAACGTGAAAAAAAAAACAAACGTTATTTTTGGACTTCTTTTAGCTCGTTCTTTTAGTGATATAATTTTTGCTCTGTCTGTGTACATTTTGATATGCATATTTTCTTTTTCAAAAGAAAATAATACAATTCAAATAGCCTTAGAGTATTTTTATTTCAGTAGTAGTACTTGAATTATGTTTTAGAGGTACTTAAAACACACTGAAATAAATGGTGATCCTCAATGGGTTTTGGAGCACTGAAACACATACGAAAAATTATAGCTACAAAATCTGTACGTAAGCCTGACCTGAGACTTGTAGCAGCTGTTTCAACCTATGATGCCATGAGCTGTTCTGAAGCTCCTTAATCTGCACATATTTGAAATAACAAACCGCAATGAGTCCTGTGCGATTTGTCTGTCACATGCCAGAATTTAGGAAACTGTTAGTTCACTAAACTATGGTAGCTGGAAAAAAAGTATTAAAAAAGAAAGGTAGCTGAAATAAGAATGTTTTAACGAAAGTGTCACCAGGAGCTGTTGGTTTCTTAATGGTTTTGAAAATCAGATCTTCCAGATATCCAGCTCCAGGCTTCTGGGGTGTGGTTTTTTGGTGGGGGTGTTACCTGGCCTCTGTCTTGTCACATATCACAAGCTTTACTGCTTTCACAGAAATGATCATGACTTCCTCTGAAATTTTGTCTATTGTAACAAAAAAAAGCGAACTAAGTTCCAGCAATAGTAAATGTGTTTAGGCTCCACTTATGTTAAAACTAATGATGCTGTACCAGGTCCTACATAACAGCGGAATAAGGAGTACATTCACCGCACTGTGCATCATGCTACAGACAAGTATACTAGGAACCATGATATTTTTAAATTACTTGGCATTGTCTAGTTATCATGGTGTTAAGCATTACTTGGCTTCAGTTGGAGACAGATACAGATAATAAATCTTTGAAAAAGTGCTATCAGAATTAAGAGCTAAGTGGCATTTAAAATATTTTAGAAAAATGTGATTGCTAATTAATTTTACAATATTCCCTCTTTTCCTAGTCTAAATTGGGTCTCAGGAAGGAAAAAAAATAAGAGCTAATGAAATGACCTGACAGGGTTGCAGGGGTTGTTTACTAGTCCATATTTGACTGGGATTCGTGCTTCATATGATTGACAGTCATTGCAAATTCTTTGGCTTTTTAAGACTTAAGGCGCCGCAGTCTTGGGTGAACTTCAGTTCAGAATAGAATTGTTTACAAATGTAACTAAATAGTTACTGCAGAATCTCATGCTACATTTCACTGAACTGCTCTGAGATAATATGAATTTGCAGTATAAATGGGGATGAGTCAAGTCATACTCTCAACTACTGGACCTTCTATTTATTCCATCTGGGAGCTCTATCACCCTGGCACCTGGAAGTAGACAAGGTAGCTGAATTGGCTTTCCATTGCTCACCATGTCTAACCATCTTCCTGCAGTATGACATGAATATTCTAGTCTTTCATTGAAATCAGATTATTCTTATCCAATAGAGACAAAAATTTTCTTATCTCTCCAACATTTGCAGTTTATGTAGGTAGAATATATGCATACAATATTTCCATTCAACTTAGCCTTATAGTTGTTCTTATTTCAGTATTTGGAATATTCTTTAGTCAAGATTTCTCCCCAAGAGAGATCAAGTTGTATCCATACTAGAACAATGTGCAGCGGACGTGCCTTAGAATGTGCAATTAAAAATTGCTTTGGCCTGTTTTCTTTTCCTGTTTTACATTATATAAACTCACATGTAATCTGATGAACACTGTCATTCTTTAAATTTCTTCAGCATTTCAGTTCTCAAGGGACTCCTTTCTCATTGAATATCATTTTTGCATATTTCCTTTCTCCACAAGTGCTAGCGTGCAGTAGCACAAGTTGAATCTTGCATATTTTCATATTTACTTATGTTACATCTGTTTTTTCTTTGTATTGATGTTATTGCTTCCTTCCAATTTAGTATTAGCTCCATATGCCATCTAAAAGCAGTTGATTTCTACCTCTAGCTAACCAACAACTTGTCAACAGAATAGTATGGAAATTATGCAGCTCTTGGACACATGACTTTGCAGCCAAGTGGAAGCAACTTGAGCAAGGAGCTTCTGAGCACTTTGGTAGAGCTGCAGTGCAACAGTTTACTTTGCACTTCCCTTGCAGCCCAGACACACAGACCATCTTGCAGCTCCAGTATCGGTATGCTTAGCAATGGCTCAGAAAGCACCAGCTTTGGTGTCTTCTGTCTGATCTACTTACTGCCTAGTGCTTCCTAAACCTGGAAGACACTGCATTTAAGACACCGCTACTCTATCAATAGCACTGAAAATATATTTCTGTCAGCAGAAGGGTCAATTATATGAACAACTCTTCCTTTGAAGATATTATGGAAACATGCTGCTTCCATCCTTCACCAGAGGTGAATCATGAAAAGAGGACTTTGTCACAAACACGACCCTTGAACGTGGTATAAAAGAGTTACCCATCTCTCTAGCCTCTGTTTCCCATTCCACCTCCCAGAACCAGCATGTACCCCTGCTGCACTCTTCCTAAGTAATCCCAGCATTACTGTGACACTCTGAGCTGAAAAATCAGCATGTATTTCAACACTTGTCATTTTGGGCATGATAAGCCTTGATGCTGTCAGTGCCTCAGGAGAAGTAAGAGGCCAGCAAAGGGGGAAGGCCTGTGCATTGAAACTGTACCACCTATAACTAGCCCTATTCCCTCCTCCTCAGATGTTGTTTCCCTGGCACTGAGACTGGCTTTTGGTGTGGGAAATCTGATGTCAGAAGTTTGGGAACTGCCTTGACAATTAATTCACCTTTATCTTATGCTCTGTGCCAAATACAGCTGCGCTGGTGGCTGATCCTCTGTTGTGGTTACACATGTAAGGCCGAAGCATCTAATCATGTTGGGGTTTTTTTTTCAAAACACAGGTTGGCATGACCTGCAGCTTTCAGACTAAATTATTATAGTGATCCTTTCCAGCTGTAGATCTATTGCAAAAGTATATAAATGTGATATGCCACTGGTGTTACACTTGATGCTATAAAAGCAAAGGATCTTTCTCCACTGAAAGTCTGTAAAGTGAAAACTACAAAACAAAACCTTGTTTTCTTCTGAAACTGGTTGTAATGCTCTCTTCCTCTCACTTTTCCAGACTCTATCTCTTGACTAAATGTGTGTCACTCCTCCAATTTTCTTTACTGTATTCCCAAGCAGGTGAGAGACAAAAATGAAGATAGCAACTATACGTCAGTGCCTAGATAAAAAGGTTCAAAATTAAGTTATGAAGCTTGCCCTCTCTAGCAAAAAGAGCTGATCTTCTATTGGCCCAGCATAGCTCCTTCTTCCCGGCAGTTTATTGCTTCTAATCATACAAATCAGGGCTCATTCCAGTATGATTTTTATGAAGTCCACAAAAGAGAGTATACTCATCTCCTCCAATGCTTTGGATATTGAAACAGAACATTTTTTTCCAAGATAAGATAATGCATTAATTGCTTTACTTATTAGATGAGCATTAGCTTTTGATATAAGCCATTCCATAGACTCCTGACACTTTGCATGCTGAGCAGTCCTGTCCTTGAAGTTACTGTAGTGCACAATGATCAGAACTTATCGCTGATGTTTTTTTAGCATTTACTAGCAGCGTCTTGGCAGAGGGTGACCTCTAGTACTGTCTCTAAACATTTTCAATTTACAGACTCAAGAATTTTTGCTGCCTTTGCCTCTCATTCTTTTGAGGAGGTCAGCCCTTTATGAATTTGCCACAAGAAAGAAGTTCGAAATACCCTATATACTTAAACAGCTTACCAGGAATATAGCCACAATGAACACACAACATACGATTCATTTTAATATTTATAGAAGAAATTCATGTTGTTTTAAGTGTACAGAAGCAGCTGCTGTCATTTGGCTATGAGCAGATGTTAGACCTCCGAAAGCTTCGCTGATAATTAAAATACTAACAGTTAGTGTTTTACCCCAGCTGCAGGTTCTGTTTACTGTAAATTTGATTTTAATGGTGCCTCTGTGCAGTTATTGAATAGAGGTTTGTTTTCTACTATACATGCAAAAGTGTCTACAATGAAGACAAATGGTTATTTCTCATAATTTACTCTGGAAAGATATGAATATACACTGTAATGTAGTTGAGTTTCTAAATGAAATACAGATATGACTATCACATTTGAAATGGTAGTTTTTGCTGTCTTAACTAACAAAAAGAACTGGGGAAACTTGTAGTTATTCCCAAGCATTCTCCCTAAAAACTGCTGTGCTTTTCAAATGGGTTGAGATGTGCCCTTGAGCAAAGAACAGGTGCTTCTTTTTACTCAAAAGGTGCATAAATCAGAATAGATAAATACAGAGAATCCTGATACTCGTATTTGATAGGTATGCCGAAGAATATAATTTCTGCTTGGTCATTTAATAACATGATATTTTATTTTAGGTGTCTCTTACAAGTGTCTGTTCTCTTTAGTGCATATATGTACATCTAACATTGGGGAAGGCCAGCCATTTTCAGAATTGTTAATCCCAAGGGCCTGATTATGCAAACACAATGCATAATGCAAGCTACCATGTTTAGTCCCTTTGAGACTATTGAGGCTAACTATGGCAGTAAGCAGTACTCTTGATAAATAAATGTTTATAAGACCAGGATCTAAATGTATGTATTCTTGAAAAACAAAAACTCTTGCTGAGATAATAATGACAAAAAGGATTTTTTTTTTCTTTTTTTGACAAAGCCATTACTGTCTGGAACTAGACCTATTTCAGAAATCTAGATCATTTTCCTTATGAGCAGAGCTGTTGGGAGTTTTTTTCCCCTGATTTGTAGTTTCCCTAATACACATATAAGTGTTCATATTATTTTTTTATTATACCGTATGTTCTCTCTGCCTAGGAAACAGAAATCTCTGGTTTTACCAAGCACAACCAGAACCCCTTGAAATTGGGATTCTGATTTAGAAGTGCTAAAAATGCACTTTACAGATGCACTGCAGGGGATAAAACAGAAAAAGCGCATCCATGTATCATCAATGTCAGTTGTTCCAAACGGAGGGCCAGAGTAGCCTTTGAAGCCGGACTGCCAAGAAATGTCCAGGCTGGCTCTCCTCATCTCAAGCTGCTAAATTGCACTGGAAGAGATAGCTGAAACACTCCAAATACATTCCTGATGCTGCTTGCCTGTGTAGGTAATTGCTGTATATGCCACAGTGAGGTTTTTGCTCACACGTCAGAGTTGAGAAAAGAAGCTGGCACGGTGGCAAACAGGTAAAGAGAAAAAGAGGTTGACGAGAAAACTGGCTACTGTGCAGGTTAGGCAGTTGTAGATTCTGCACGTTAACACTATACGTTTGCCACCATCAGTGGGAATTTTCGTATGTATACTTTTCATTTGCATAGCTTCTGTAACACTGGGCTCTATAGTATTCATTTTTGACCTTGAGTGCAGGAAAAGAGAAACTGAATTTTTTCCAGAGAATACCTTTTCCCAAAGGTTAATTGGACACTGGAGGGAAACTAAACGAAACCAAACAAACTGCCTAAACACCCTACCTGAATGGCTTGGCTGTTTATTTTGGTGGTTGTTTTTTTATTGTGTCTTTTTGTAGCTGTTATCATAGTTCTGTAAGGTGTGGAAGGTAAAAATGGCAAGCAGGAAATTTCAGTCTGTTTTTCAAAAGAAAAAAATTACAAAAGTACTTTCTTTTGCATTTTAAGAAAGCTAAGGGATATCTGCTGCTTTTTAAAATGCCTGGAACGTTAAAACTTGGTCCTTTATTCAAGCAGTTCTTAGAAGACCTTGAAGTTTCCAAACATGATTGAGTGGTTAAGGACAAAGCTAGAAACTAAGGATGTTTTGAGTTTCAGCGTTGAAACTTGACATTACTGTATTTTTAAGTATAAAATGAACTATGAACATTGTCTGGGAAGTGGGGGGATTTTTCTTGTTTAATTTTCTTTTTACAATAATAATATATTGAAAGAAACAAAAGCCTTGCTGGATTGGTATCTTTTGAGATTTATGTACTTTGTGTCAGTGGAGGATTTTTTTTTTTATGCCTCTTAGGGAGATGGTTAAGTCTCCTATAGGTATAGTTATTTGTACTGCTTTACAAATATTTGCTGCCTTTGTGGACATAATAGTTGTAACAAGGGCCATTTTGGGTTGCTGATTGATTTCACTTCTCGGTTTGACCCATTGTATTTTCTTTCCTTCAACAGAAGACATGAATGAGCCTTCACAACCTCTTATTTAGTAGCTTAACTAGCTGGTTTAAAAAATGCTGGCCCATGCATTGCTTGCACATAAAAGCCTTACAAATGATAAAGAATAGTTTTTTACTATGGTCAAGGAACAGAGAGCTGAAAAATGCATCTTATTATTATGGCCTCCAAAAATCCAGGTAATCCCAAAGTTATGACATTATGCCACAGTTCTTAGACTGCACTTAATTAATTGAAGTAAAGATCATAACAAAAAATTTAATTGAAAGGAAAAAGAGGAGAAACTTGTAGCTTGATGAAGGCGTAAGTTATTACCTTACAAATTTGAATGGTGGACTTACCATACCATTCAAAATATTGTGCTGCCATGTAGACAATAGCTTTTAAAATAAGAAAATCAGTTGCTCATTCAAGTGATTCTAGACATAAGTTGAATTTTTTGTATCTTTTAAATTTCTTAAAGATTGTATTTAATTGAAAGAAATTTTCTTGCATTCATGTTATTTAATATTCATTGCATTTTAATAGATACAAAATATTTGTTTGTGTCATTAAATAACATACCTCATCACCAAAGTATGAAAAATTAAGTGTTACTGAATAGGAGGCTATAAATCAGGCCTCCTAGAACTTCTACAGAAAAGGAAAAATAGCTGTTTTAAGCTTGCTGTGTAAATGCAGATCATTTCCGTCGTCATAATAGATTATTTCATTTATGACTTACTGCTTTGTCCTAAAGTGCACCTTGTGAAGGATGTCCTCAGCCCAGCCTCACCACACACAACCACTTGCTACAAGTTTTGGGGAAGGATTAGAATTCTAAAGAGGCTGCTGGCTGAGAGCAAAGTGGTGCTTTACATATGATATTAGCCCAGACCTTCCTAACGCATTACGCGTTCCTTTCTGAGACAAGTCTCCTTAATGCCATCTTTATCTGCTACACGATGCATGAAATCTACTTTCTGTTTTAGAACTGCGGCTGACCCCCGACCCCATGAGTGGCGCCACAATGTGACCTTTCTATTGTCATCAGCTTTCATTCTCCTGAAAATTCTATGAATTTTTATTACAAGTTTTTTTAAACCAAGCTGAGGCTTCAACAAATTACTTGACACAGATGAGATGAAGTTGTTGAAGTAGTGTTAGATAAGTTTTACAGCCAGCATGTGTGCTGCTGAACAGTACAAAGCCAGTGTCCTACAATGTCATACACCAGTAACTGCTGAGCCTACTATTGGATAAATACATCATTTTATGGAACATTGATTGTTCTATAAACCCAATGGAGTATTATGCTCTATGATCAAACCATTTAGATTGTGTGTAGAGCACAGAAAATGCCATATTCAGGATGGTACTAAAAGTGCCATTTGTGTATTTTATGGATGTCATTACGGGGGAAACTTCTCTCTGTAGGCCCTGTTTACTGCAAAATTTTTTAGTCTGTAATGACATTTTTCATTCACAACGTATGCCTTCAAGAGAGGGGGCCCTTGTTTTATTTGTTTCATTCGAGTTTACTGCACAAATCCTGTACATTTTAATTAAATGTAAGCTTAACAAAAGAATAAGGTATTTATTCTGTGGGGAACAAATGATGACAGTAACAAAAGAATAAAACAGACACACAAAAGGAAGTCAGGTATTGAGTAAGAGAGAGGGGGAAAAAGGTACTAAGCCCTATTTGTAGTTTCCCAGAAGCACATTAAACATCAAAGCATTTCTTTTAGCCCTATTTCAGGAGTCTGTGGTCTCAGAGAATTAAAATAACCTGCAAATATGGATTTAATGTCTAAAATTTCCTGACATTTTCAAATAAAAAACTAACAGTCACTCAGGACTCCAACTGATAAATAATGGCTCTGCTGAAATGACAGACTTCTTGGAAAGAAACCAATTCTGTGATCATTGCACCCCTAGATATGAAACACCTCCTTACAAATTGTCTGAATATGAGCTCTCATATCATTATATTTTGTCATTTTAATGCCTGTTTGTGTATCTTTTTAATTTGCCATGACATGCAATCAGCAACAAGTCCACTTTTCCTAATATTAATGTGGGCTTGTATTCCAGCTTATGTTTGCCGTGTCAGCCAACACTTACCCCTTCTCTTTACCCACTTTTAAGAGGGAGTGAGAAGCAGGCTGAATTTACTGGGACAACATGATTGTTGCTACATACAGTCCAATAATGTGACATGTTCCTTAAATACATAAAAATTCCTGCAAATGTTGTGTTGGATAGCAGAGCTTCATTATAAAAATGGCGGCTAAGCCTCAAAATATGTTGTTTTCTAAATATCTGCCCAACTTGGCTTTACACTGTTAAAACAAAAGAAAACCAGTAAAATCTGCAATTCATATTTACCATGAAAAATGACTAAAATTGAAGTCGATGTTCCCAGTAAATTCTTGGTCATAGTCCAGTTAAAATTTAAAGTTACAGTAGATTCACATTAGTTTAAATGACACTTGAACTTCTACACAGCTCAACATTAATTCATTATAGTTGAAATGGAAGAATCTTCAGTGGGTGAATCTTTTACAATCTGATTGAGGCTGTTACATTTTATAGGAGCCATTTTTCAAAGCAGTACTGACAGCACTCGAAGTTATTAAATTGCTGAATCAAAAGATGGACCTGCAATCGCATTTATGAACTGTGATGGAATAGCTGGGGTTGCACTGAGCTGAGGTTAAGATGTTGGTGTAGTTAAGCTTCATCACACCCCTTAGTGACAGCAGTATTTACCCATGTAGTTTACTTTAATGGTCGGGAAGTGGCTTAACTCACCTCTGGATTCAAATAGATTAAGTAAGCAGTCAGAATGGCATAATTATCAGTGCTGCGAGGGATTCACCGGATAGCTCTTCACCCAGGAGACTTCCCATTCAATTGCACAGTAAAGACTGGAGTTGCATAGATTTGCAGGCACAGCATTTATTTGAGGAGGTGAAAACAGGATGAATTCCCTTTTTCTTTCCCTTCCCCAGACCAGAGTTTCTCCTCAACACAGGGATGCTGTGTCCTGTACATAAATTACCATGATCTTAGGGGAAAGATGTCATGATTTTACTGTGTGTGTGTGAAAATTATGATCGTAGAGTTATTTTGATTTTGAAATCCAGTGGAAAATGCATGATTTGTAGAGTTATTTTGATTTTGTGCCACATCACTGCCAGACTCCTCTTTTATCATGTCAACAAAGCAAGATTCCTGAGAGAATTAATTACTTCTACTCTATTATAAAATGTGGAGGAGCTAAGACAATTGTCATTTTATGTTGATTTCCCTTTCCTATTTTTCTGCTCTTTGGGGGGTCTTGTGAATGTCAGTGCCTACAGAGAGCACAGGAAAAGTGGGGATAAGAACCAATCAGTCCACAGTAAACTTCCTTCTTGCTTATACCTGACAAAATGTACTTCAATTGCATGTGTCAGATTTATCATACAGCATCACCTGGAAACACTCTAATAGTTTAAATTGTTAATTTTCTTTTCCAAAGATAACCTGCCTTGAAAACCAAGATGAAGAAAGTTGTATAACATCAGTTTAGACTTGTGAAGGTGATTTGCAACCTTTCAGCTTGACAAAATTACTTATGTGCTTCACAGTACAGTTCTCCACTAGAAGAGTGATAATAGAAGAAAGGATGGTTGGATGGATGGATAGATAGATAGATGATAGATAGATAGATTAGATAGATAGATGCCAATATAAGAGCTCAGTATTCTAAGCATTGATGTTACTTTGGAATATTAGCTTGATATGTGCCTTAGCGTATCAAGTTGCTAGAGGCTGCAAGGTGCCAACTACTCAGTCTTGGAGTAACACAGCTTCTAAATGAGAACTTACCTTTGAGCAAATTAGTCTGTTTTTTAGAGCCCATTTATTCCTTGATGTGATCAGGGCCTGACAGCTCTATGCTTTGGGTGAAAGCAGTTAGACCAGCTTTAGTATAATTTTCTTAGTCTCTTGATATCAACAGAGTACAGCGTTCACTAGAAGTGGCTTGGACAGTACAGTTCTAGACTGAAATTTGATGGTAAAAGTCAGGTTTTTTTCCTTGTCTGTTTTATCCTAAGCAAGCAATAGCATAGCTATTTGTGTTAGTGATAAGATGCTACACCTGTTATTCCAGAGATGTGATTTCAGTTTTGTGTAGGTGAATTTGAACTGGAGCATGGGTGTGGGTAGTCTGAGCATCATGGACTTAGTCAGCCTTCCCAAGGCCTGTCTGGCATTAGACTCTCACCTCATTCCCAGTGTCCAGGACCCACTTTTTTCTCTGTGTGCATTGGTTGTGGCCCAAAGCTTACTTCCCAGTACATGCAGTAGCTCCATGGATGCTTCCAAGTGGCACTGTCATGGGAAGACAGTGAGTGCTAGAGCTGTCCTTCCAAGGAAATCCACTAAGCTGGTGGTCACAGCTCTCAGTTACGTCTTCCCAAAAACACGTAAGGCCATGTTTTGAGAATGGTGGGCTTGACTTTGTGCAGCTGTGGGCACCATTTGCCTTCCTGAAGCTTGTTAGCGATGAGAACTGAGAAGGAAACCTTCAATGACACAAAACCAGACCAAGTGGCAGAGCAAGCAGTTGGAATATGGAGGTTACATGTATTATAATTTGTTAATTGATTTCATGTAGAAATAATTAGGAAGCGTAATCGAGGTTTCTCTGGATAATATTATATAGAATATCCTGCTTAGGGAAAGAAAGCTACTGGGTCTTTTCTCCAGGTAACTAGGCTAGTGACTGAGTTAGTCAGGGGTGCTGGAGATGATTCTCGGTAGGAAATGAAGGAGAAAACAATGACATCAAAATGACAGCATGGCAATTACCTCACCAACAAAAGCAGGGTATTGAGATGATCAGCCACAGCTTTTCAAACCCAGATATGTTTAATGTAATATACGATCCGAAAATTCATTACTGAAGTACTGAAATATCACCAATAGGACCTTCTGTAAAAGATGTGTTAATGGCTTTTAACTGCATACTGTATTTACTTGGGCTTTTTTATATAGGATATTTTAAAAAACACATTTAAATTGTTAATAAGCTGAAGAATGGTTAAACTCAGCAATTATTTCATCCTGTAAATATTTTATTTGGAAAACATGCAAGTTGGCTTTGTTCATTTGCTCATTTTACCTGTGTTTTCTACCAGTGAAATCTGAAAATCGTCAAGGAATTTTTTTCCATTCGAGCTACAATTTGTTAAAGTAATGAACTGATATTTGCCATGATACCATGTTAACAGCGTATTTTATCTTGTAGGCATTGTGTCCAAGTCCTATGAGTGCCGACTTAAGGGGCAAGGAGCAACTTTTGTGGAAACTGCAAGTCCTTTTACCGCAGCAGCACTGGGAGAGGTTTCTCCAGTTAAGGAGAAGGTCTTTCGGGGCAGTAGAAGACAGCCACAGTCACCTGAGGAAGTTCAGCAATTTATTATTATTCAAGGATATGACAGTGACTTTGCCATTGATGCCTCTGTGGAAGAAACAGCAGTGGCTACCCTTCAGACATTAGCAATGGCTGGTCAGATGGCCAGGGTGGTCCATATCACAGAGGATGGACAAGTCATAGCTACAAACCAAAACGGCTCCCACGTGAGTAGTGTGGTTCCAGGGCAGATACTTACCGAGCAGTTAGCAGATGGTGCAACACAGGTGGTAGTGGTGGAAGGAACAGGAGCTGATATGGAGGAGGCCGTTCAAATAGATGCGGTTCCTGACTCCAGTAGCACTGTACTGCAGCAGATAATGCAACAAGAAGTTTTAGATGCTTCTGAAGCTACAGTCAATCCTCCAGAATCCTCCTCAGCATTAGATGCCCTGCTTTGTGCTGTAACAGAGCTGGGTGAAACAGAAAACAAATCTGGACTCCTTGACAGAAGCAGGTCTAGTCACAAAGATTTCTTGCAAATGCCAAACCCTGAGATGCCCAGCGTTCCCAGTGATGCAGCGGGACAAGAAATACAAATGTTCCACAAAGTTCAGGAGACTCAGGAAGATACCAAACCTATGGAAGTAGTGACACGGGTCATGCACCCATCGGCTATAATTGCATCTCAGGAGAGAGCTCAGGCTGCCTTCAAGAATATGGTCCAAGGAGTATTACAGTTTGCTGTGTGTGATACAGCTGCAGCCGACCAGCTGATGAAAGAAGGTGTCACTCAGGTCATCGTAAATGAGGAAGGGACTGTGCATATGGTAGCTGGAGAAGGCTCTCAGATAATTATGCAGGAAGCTGGTAGCCACACACTCAGTGTCCAAAGTGAACACATGGATTTAGTTGAGTCGGATGGGCAAATATCACAGATTATTGTCAGTGAAGAATTAGCTCAAGCCATGTCTCAGGGCTCTGATGGTGACTTCTCTGAAGGTGCAACCCACTACATCGTCACAGAATTGCCACCAGACATGCAGGATGAGCCTGGTGTGTACTCACATGCTGTGATAGAGACAGCTGAGTCTCAAGACATTTTGCAGGCTGGTACTGCTCTAAAAGCAGAAGCTGTAACCCCTGATGGAGCAAGAGAACAGTTGGCAAGCATGGTCATTTATACAGAGGGTGGCTCACAGGTAATTCAAGGCCAGAGAGATTATAACAAAGTACAGGAAGCATGAAGAGCTTCACCTCATAGGCTGGATTCAGGGCAAAGCTGGATATTACCAGAATCATGGAGGCACTGTATTCCTGGAATGTTTTCTGTAAAGCCTTCTCAGTAGAATGTCCTCCTAGCCAGGTAACAAATACGCACTCTTCAGGAAGTGAAGATCAGCTAATAGGAGGAGTTCACTGAAAAGGATAGTACAATTTTGTTACAATAGCTCTAAGAATTATTATATGGGATTATTATAAAACAAGCATATTAGAATAAAAGGATAACAGGATAATAGGCCCCCGTCCCAAAGTAGGAATTGTTCTGTTCACTGTTTTCTTTGTTGATTTTTTTTTTAATGTTGTTTTATCTCAGGGTAATTCCCTGCCTTCTGTCATTTTTGTGTAACATAATCACAGGAGTAAAATAATTGCACTTATATGTACATTTTGTGAACAGATAAATATGCAAAAAATACAAACCCCAAAATAACAAGGTGAACAGGTAAGCTTACATAAAGTAATCAGTGCCCTTCTTCATTTTAAAGAAAAGCAGGTGACATTTTGTTTTCTAAAATCTTACTTTAATACACCCTTGGCTAAAAATATGTTGTCAAAATAAGGACTTTTTGCATCTAAAATGAAACTTTTCATAGTAGTTTACTCTTTCATGGTATCACATAAGACTTTCCCTAAAGAAGAGCTCAAAAAAGCTGCACATCAGAAAATCCTTGGTTATACATATTTGGGAAGAAGAACTCGATGCCTGTAACTTCCACTTAATTTTAGATGAGAGTCCTACATAAGAAATGTGCATTTTTTGAAAAAAATATTGTCACTGTCAGTGTTTTGCTTTTCTTATAAATAGTGCTTCATATAAATATCATTTTGCAGTTCATTTGGTGAGCTACTTCTGAAATGTTATGGGGATTTTTAGAGAAAATTCTGACATTGACATTAACAAGTAGGGGGGGGAAAGGTGACCTTGTATTTCTTGCTTTGTCCAGAATGTCAGTTATTTACTTGTGGATATACTGCAATTGTTCAGTTCAAGTTCGTGTTGAAAAGATTTGTTTCATGATAAAACTGGTTTTGTTTCTTTAGAAAAATTGTAAAATATAAACTGGCAAGGTTTGGGGATTATTTGTTTTGTCTTTCAAATAAAATGTTAGCATTAAAATGAAGCATCATGATTTTTAATATGAAACAATAAACAGAACTGGCATTCAGCAGGAGCAAACAAACGCTATCTGTTGTGTCTGTGTATTTTCTCTTTTCTCTTTTCTCTCCTCTAGCTCACTAGATAGATAAAGATAAAAGAATCTAATTTCTGAAGTGTGCCTCATGCATGCTTAATATAATTGTATAAGTGTTTAGGGTATAAGCCATGCTGACTCTAGAGATAACTGGGTTTCTTATCATGTTTAATATCTTAAAATTATCAACTATAAGAAAGTTGGGGTGAGGTAAAACAGTAGTTCCTTCCTGAAGCAACTGTTTAAAAATGTATTTTCTAATAGGGCTGCTGAGAAAAGGTGCCTCATTCTGGGGCTATAAGATCCTTCTGTCTTTTTATCTCTTAGTATTATTATTATTTTTTAAATTTTATTATTTTCCAAGAATTGAGGCTGTGTCTTTGTCAAACCCCCAAAAAAGTAAATTTCAAGTTAGACATCAAGATTCATAATTAGCCGAGTTTGACTTGCTCATCTTTCTTAAAAGTGACAGGCTGTTCACTTACTCTTAAATACTGTCTTCAGCAAACAGTGACAGGATCAACTCCCGTTTGTTATCAGGAAAAAGGTGACCTTTACAAAATGATGGCCCTCTGCAAGACTCTCACAGATGTTCAAAAAACTGAATGTTTTTCAGTGGAAATATTTCTTCTTGATCATTTCTCCTGTTAACTGTAGCCCTGTGGTCTTGCAGCTTGGATGCTAATTCTTCGCTGTGCTTAGTCCTGTATGGCTAACCTTTCTGCTGCAGTACAGGATGTTGACACTGACATGCTGCAGTTTACCATTTGTGATTTATTTAGGATAAATATGTCTCAGGTGGCATTTAATCCTTCATAAAACCAGTGTAGCCTGCAGTGTCAAACCAGCAATCACATTGTATGCACAATGAAAAGAGCAGACCTTTGCATAAAAAAAAACCCCAGTGGTAGGTGTTCCTGTTCTTGGGAGCATTGGAAAGGATTCACTAACCTACCCTGTGCTGTAATTACCTGGGAGCTCAGGTTAACGATACTTCTCTCTGAGTGCAGCCTGATCAGGAGAGCTAATATTTTCCTAGGCTTTTTTTTCCCCTTCTTTTTAATGTGCACTTTAAAGTTAACTTATTAGCGCCCTACAAATGTAACATTAGAAATCAAGGCTGACATTCTTTCCTGTACTGTCAGCCTGCTTAAGGACTCCACGCACTGTCTCAACCCCATACTAAAACTCTCTCTGCCATACACCAAAAGTTGAGGCTATGGCAGATCTCTTCTAGGGCCTAGGAATTGCATCACTGGCATTTGTCTCCCTCCCATGCCAGAGCTCCTGGCATTGTCCCATATCATAAACTGGGAGAAGATGAGCTGGGTTGCTCTATGGGTCTTCCCAGTGTTCCTCTGCCCTCTGCCCTGGAGAGCAGGGAAGATTAGGAAGCTGGGGGGGAGGCACTCAGAATAGAGCAGCATCTGAAAAGGACATGACTCCCCCCAGGGCCATGTGGTGCTGGTGTGGCCGGCAGCAGGCTCTGAGGCTGCAGGAGCCCTTTGGCACAGGTAGCGTCCACTGTCAGAGCATCGTAGAACCTGTGTGGTGTGGATTTAAGAAGCCTATGCAGGCCAGGCAGCCAGTCTGTCCTAAAAGTGTGTTTGCTCTTTGGTTTGAGCACCTTCAGTTGCCTGCGTCCCAGAGAATTCAAGGGCTATGCTGTAGTGGAAGAGATTGTTGAGGGTACAGTATTCCCATGTCAGTTGCCTTCTGGTGTTCTGACTGCCAGAGCCACTGGCTTCATTTTCTCTTTGTTATCCATTCTGAATAAGCATTAATAAAGTTGGATCATGCTGTGATGATGCCAAACAGGTAAAGTGTTTAAGAAGCATTGAACTAGTATGCAGGGGGAAAATAAGTAATAATGTAAAAAAACAAAACAAAAAGACCCCCACCAAGAGTGAACAAAAAAGCCCTAAGTGAAAACAAAGAGGAAGAGGAGATATTTCTGGCAAGCAGTCTCACCCCCCCTATTTCTTAAGAATCAGATATACACCTCCAGAGGCAGTGTCTCCTGGCCCCGGAATACAGGCTCCATCTTTGGGGAGAAATGGGAGATAACAGATAGCTGGAAACTATATTTAGAGAAATATTTCCTATAACAAAAACAAAATGAAAAGAACCCAAAACCCAACATAACCCAAAGTGCCCACAGCTACATACCATTCTGCCTGACTACCAGTTGCCCTTTGCTAAGGAAGTGAGATGAGCCAGAGCCAGGGAGTTGATGTGCTAAGGTATGCACTTGTGGATTGTGCATAGTGCTGCAAGCACTGCTGTCATTTATAAATGCTGCTTTAATACCAGAAATGTTAGCTGTGTGTTCTGGAAGAAATACGTTTGTGATCTTAGTGGGCAGTGGATTCAGCTTGTGTAATCGCTGTAGGAACCTCTGTGCGTCAAAAGTTCTTGTGCCTCGGGCTGGCCCTGAGCTGAACCTGTGCTTAAAATGCAGTTGAACCCCTTTCAGAAAATCATGGGGATAGACCTACTGGCAGAGCAGTACAAGGAGCTGATGTTGTGGTTGGCACAGGCCTCACAAAGCAACTTCTGGGGCTTTTCTCCAACTTTCCCTGCTCAGGAGGCTTCCTAAGTGCAAAACCTGTAAACAGAATAAAAAAGAGAGAAGAGTGAAGACAAAACCACTCCTGAAATTTGAAACTAAGTAAATTCAAGTGAGAAAAAAAAGTCATTCTTTTGGCAAAACAAAGAAGAGCTGTGACTTTTCACTTATTTTACTGAGCAACAATAACCCATAATTTGAGATAGCATACGGATCGCTCAAACAGGCTACCCCTGTTCCATCTTGTTGAAGAATACAATTCGTTTTCTACTCCTCTAGGGTGATATCATTTTATATGAAGAAAAAAGTTAGCTCAGATGGCAGTTATATGTTTCGGAAGCACCTTCTAATCAGGGATTGGTGATTCATTATTAGCTTCAGCAGGCGATCCATCTGACATGTAAGGGGAAAAAATTAGCAGCTGTCACTGCATGATGAGTTAATTTCCTGATAGGCCTGACACTGAAAAGCCATTTGGAGACATGGAGATGGCTGATGAGAAAACCTGGTGCTGGTTTATAATTGGAGAGAAAGAAAGGGCAGAGAGACAGAGGGAGTTGGGGGAGGGACTGAGGCTAATCTACAAGTGGGGATGGATGTTTGTATATTTGATAAATATGCTGCTTCACAATAACCCGCATTACTGCGCATACACACCTTGGTGGGTAAGTAACAAGGACTGGGGTCTTTCATTTTCCTTCTGCTGCGTGTCATTATTTCTAGTCATTTGTAATTAGTACTTCAGACAGTTTTACACTTATTCCAGCCCGGGTGAATGGTGTACAAGCACGCGATTGGGTTATCTTGCGGTGACATTGAAACCTGACATTTTAGTGGGAAGGGGAGAGAATGACGCTATTCCTTTAATGGTTCTCACTGCAATTTTCTTAATTGCAGCTTGAGATTTCAGTCAATCATACAAAAATAAACTTATCTGAAACAAATATTGTTAAAACTTCCAAAAGCACAATTGCAAATGGTGAAAGAGTATTCAAAGAAGTCTCTTGGAGAGCATGGGGGAATATGCTCTTCAAAATATATAAACACATGCGTCTCTGTTTATACTTTTTAAGAATGGTAAATAAAACTATGGAGAAAATAGGCATGCAAGACCAAATGCTGTGGAATCTGCTTTTTCTGTGTAATTGCAACACAGGGTCCTTTATATGTAATAAATAAAGCTAATAGAAAGCCCTTGGCCAGAGACTAACTGATTTCTTCAGCGTGTTAGGTGCTGCTTTAAAGGGACATTTGTTTTCAGCTATTTAAGTAAGGTATTTAATATGCTCAGCAAAGGGAGCCAGGTTTTTCTTCTAACTGGAAAAAAAATATTTCAAACTTTTATTTTTCAAAATAGTAGACTTAATGGGATTTTCAGCATCATCAGAAGTTAATTTCTGGTTGGGAAAAGCACAAGCCAGTAGCATCCACCAACTCCATTTGTACAAAACTAATTTTGGCTTTTTCTATTATGATGTTCTTAAATGATGGTCAAGGATTTGGGAGCAGTGGTGGAGTGGGGAAGATCCACAGTACACAAGTAGATCCAGCACGTATCATGCAATAGAAATTGATGTGTGTGTATACGCAAACTAGGATTATGTTCTGCAATGTAACAGGACACCTGAACTTGTTTAAAACACATTCCTGTCTTCTGGCAGCAACACATTTATCAAGGCTACTTGGAACGACCAGTTATACTGCGTAGTCCTGCCCTGGAGGTCAGCATTAACTGAGTGCCATTGGGTTCTGGGAATTTCTGATGAGTAAGAATAGCAATCCCCTGGGCAGCAATAGCTTAATTCTGGGGTGGCTTTTCTTCCATACTCCCCAAACCTCTGATCACTCTTACTGCTTGGAATCCTCGTTGCTTACTGCAGCTTTTCCATGCCTTGATTCAGTTTCTTGGAGGTCCTACACACAGACTCACACTGCCAGTGTGTCTTGTTTTGGAGTGATCCACCTGGTTATTCAGGGTGATTAGTTAGTTGCCTCTGCTGGATTGCATCCCTTGATATGTAAGTAGCCATGAGCTTCAGGATCCACACAATGGTCAATAGACAGACTTTGAAAGTAATCTGGCTCCTTGAGAAGGAAGGCTTGTTGGATAAGTTGAGCATCACAAGGGAACATCTGGTCAGACAAAGGAGAAGAAAAGATTGAGCAAATGCAAGGGTAGGAGGCAGAATTCTTAGGCTAGTAGGAACTGAGCTTGATAAGGAGCTTCTGAAAGTAGAAATGGAACTGAATTACCAGTAACTGAAAGCCATGACTGCTCACATGTAACAAAGCTGTATACACACGAGTTGCAAGACAAGAAGTAGACAAAATGGGAAAGCAAAACCCAGTGCCTTTCCGGCTCAGACCCGGAACCCAAATCCAGCTCTCTTCCCCTCTCTGTTCTCTCCTCCACCAATGCCCAGGGCAGAGACAGGTGATTTGGTGGCCTCATTCAACTGACCCTGTGGTGCCATGTGTAACACAACATCTGTTTTGGAGATCTGGCCATAGCAAGTGCTGTAGGTGCTCCAGGTTGGAAGCTGGCTTCTAACACCTCTGAATTCCTGCAAGGGAAGACACCAACAGAGGAGACACATCTCATCTAGATAGAATGGAGGGTCACCAGGGGAAGAAAAGGACTCATTTCTGTTGCAAATAAGGTATTTACTGGCAGATGTCTTACTCTGAGAGAGCTTCAGGACTTTCCCCCAAATCCTGCTAAGCTTCTTCAATCTGCCAACGTGTTCCTCTGTTGCTGGGGGTGTAGAACAGGTTTTTGTTTTCTGCTCAGCATATGGTGGTGATTGCTGGTGTTTGGTAGCTGTGAAATCCAGATGCCCAGCTCCAGGAGGATTTTTGCCTTGCTAGGGACATCTGGCCATCCTCTTGGCCTTGCTCTTCTCCTCATTTTTGCTTGCAGTCTGTAAGCTTTGCCTATGAATTTGCAGAGCAGATCATTCAGCTGATTTATTCTTCTGCTTTAATTCAAGGTTAAGAAGGAATCAGCAAAGGGAAGCCTGGGGTTGTGTTTGCACCTGGGGACCCAGATAGAGACAGGTAAGTCTCAAGCTCACTTCCTGCTCTTGCCAGGGCAACAGAGGGGTTGATGCTGCTGTGGCACATTGAACAGAAGGCAATAGCACTGTTGGCTGGCAGCAGCTTGGTGGGGATGGCAGGTGAAAGGAAACCTAGAGGGATGCATCCAAACACCAGGACGGCTGCCTTGCTTTGGCACAGAGGAGCTAGGTGCTGTGTGGGGTGTTTCTGCTCAGACTCCTGCCTTAAATCCATATGCGAGCTATGATGAAAAAATTCAGGGACAGCAAGTACTGCAGATATTTAGAGCAAATGGAAGCAGGAATTTCCAGGAGCATTTCTGTCTAGTAGCTGAAGAAAGCTAGTAGCACAGGAGAAACACTGAGTGACCTGGGAGAGCCTCTACATTCCCTGACCTATTATTATTATTATTATTATTATTATTTTCCTCAATGCCATGGGTGAACTTCTTGTTCCTGCAGGTAAAGAGCTGGCTCTTACAGGAACTGGCTTGCTGCATACCTGGTAATCCTGCTGATGGACCACTCTGCTATAGAAAGTGTGTGTCTTGCTGGGTTGTGATGTGATCTGTGGTAGATTGATGATGTGGACAAAAGCCTGCTGCTGAGGAGCAGGAGCCAAGTCTTAGGCAACATGCCTGTTGGAGTCAGCAAGAGAAGACAATAAACTCATTTGCTCTTGCAGTCTGTTGATATCTTGGTTTCTGACTCCAACGTTCAATAGACAAAGTGCTAATGTGGCAGAAATTCTTACCAGTCTGCTCTTCTCTGGGTGCTGGGTTTGTCCTCTTGTCCCCATTTGCTGGGCCTTCCTACTAAAGGTACACCAAAAATGGCCCTTTTCCAGTAGCGAGCTCTCAAAGCCCCTGCAAAGAAGCAGGGATCCATTTCTTCTCTCTTCTTCTAAGGTGGGTTCATGACTCAGCTCCTGATTCCTCACTGACATCTCAGCAGCACGACTGAGTCTCTCGCCCGAGCAGCCCAGCCATGGTTTGGCTGCAGTGTGGGTGGGTGACTGCACCCAGCAGTGCAGGGGATGCACTGTGCCGTGCCAAGGATGGCCTGCAGGGGCTCACTCAAAACGCAGCTTTTCGATAATTTGTCTCAGTGCTTTAGTGGGTGGCTCCATGCCTAGTTTATTGCGTGCTGTTGAAAGCCTACTCCAAAGGCAGGATGAGTCATTTTCTATGGACATTTCTTCTGGTACTTGTCACTCTGGTGTCTGAGTGCTTCCCAACCCATCATGGCTTTATCCTTTTTTAGCCCACTAAGGTATCATGAGGAAATGCTTTTCCTTTTTCACAGAAGGAGAACTACGGAGTACAGAGAAAGATCTACAACCATTTGTAGGGCCTCATTTCAGCTCACACAGGTATTAACCTTCCACAGCTCTAAAGCTTCAGTAAATGGGGAACTATCCCTGGTATGTTACCATCATAACACCTTTCTAATGAAAGGTGTTTTTGTAGTGGAAGGTGTCCTTCTAATGGAAGGTGTCCCTGTCTGTGCCAGAGGGGTTGGAACTAGATGATCTTTAAGGTCCCTTCCACCCCAAACCATGATTCTATGATTCTAATGGCATTTGGCGCCTCTTGCTGTTAGAATGTTCAGTGTACCCACAAACCAGATACTAGGAGCTGATGTGGGCACTGGGCAGAAAGGAGCATTTCTTTCTGTAGCATTGCTGTGCTACATCTCTTCTCTGGCTCCTGACTGTTCCTGTTAGCTTTGGAGGTTCCTGCTTCATGTACCTAATAGCAAATTTCCATTTCTGTATATGAAGCCTGGAGCTTACATGGCTATTATACATACAGGCAACGATACTACATAGGGTTTTCTCTACTGGGCATATAGGAGCTGGTACAAAGGGAAGAGCCAGGCTTTGAGTGCTCTTACAAGGAGATTCTTAACTGACCTGCCAGTTGTGGTTGCTCCCCTAACGCACACACCCAGCCATGCAGTAGAGTGTTTCCCCATCAGGCAAGTGGCAGCTCACAGGGACCTTTCTGCCTGCACTTCCAGGGGGATGAGCAGAGCTCCTTGCAGTAATAGCTGGTGATGGGGAGTCATCTGCTTGTGTGGTGCGCTCGGTGTTAATTCAAAGTGAAACACCCAGTTCCAGACGCTGTTCCAGACGCAAATGTGTGCACACTGGGAGGCACATGTGGGAGATCTGGTTTCTTCATCCAAGCAGCTTTCTAAGAAAGCCCTTTTGATAATCAGTCTGAAAGATTGCTGAAGTGAAAATTAAACTACTTTAAATGCTGTTATGGAAACATACCCATAACAAGCAAGAGCTGGATTTCTGTAGTTGCCACCCAATAAATAGATGAGGCTCAGCTCTGATGTCAGACCAGCTTTACCTTGTGCATGTCCTCCGATGTCTGGTTTTCCAGTTATGAACTGCAGTAATTGCGATCAATCAGGCTTTATGCTCGCTACCCACAGGCTGTTTATTAATGAATCTGCATCCCATCTTCATTTTTTCACAATCTCATCAAATCTTTTCCAGATCCTGTTTACATCAAATTTTGTCTGCAGCACACTTTTATAATGTCATCCGATTTGGAATTCCTGATTCTGCACTAGTTTCTCAGACCAGGTCCGTGATATACCAAATAACAACACGTTCCTGAAATAAAAGAAAAACGAAAACATGAGAGCTTTCAACAAAGTGCAAAGAAAAGCCATTGATTTATAAGTGATACCATCCTTCCAGGCTGAGAACAGGCTGTGGACAGACAATTTTTTCAAAATATTTTCTGTATGTGTATGTATATTTAAAGGCTGGAATTGCCTTGCTGTGGATGCTTTAAAAAACATCAGGTACTTTTCTCCTTAGCAGTGTACATTTTCTTTTTGGGCACATGGGTTTTATGAATATTTGGCTTGACTTGCTAAAGACATCAATTTGACGTGATGCAATGTGTTATAAATGTCTCAGATCAAATGCAGAATAGAGAGAAAAAGCTTTAGAATAGAAGTTTATTAAAAACACATACAGTCTATTCTAAACGAAAAAAATAAAAACAAGAAAAAAACAACGAATGTTCCCCTGTTGCATCAATGCCAGAACATTATGTTTGCAAATAAGAATTTAGCACTACAAAGACAATGCCCTAGATTAACTAAGATCCCATTTCACAAAACCCTATGGCAATAGTCTGCAACATCAGTCACAGGAGAAGATATAACACAGATGCATTTGTGCCCTCATGCAGCTGAACTGAAACAAAACAAAGAGTGAATTAGGCTGAATATCTTACTGTGTGCAACGTATTGTACAACAAGGCACCTTTGGGAATGTGTCACAGGGTTTGGTAAATTGAAAACAAAATAAACAGATCTATGGGAATAAATAACATCATATTAGATGTCTGCTGCATGTAGACTACATTAGCTTGCAGTCACAATCCGGCTTCGGTTTTCCCACTAGTTTTCAATGCCTGTGTAAAGCAGATGATATGAAACCCTTGCAAAGAAAGGGGGGTAGGGGCAGAGGGAGACACGTTGCGCCCTCCGCTCGTTTGCCTGCACATGCACACATGTGCACACACACACTCACACCCTCCCTCCTTCTCTTCAGTTTGATGCAGTTTCAGACAGATGAGAGAGATCAGTGTGTCCCTTGCTGCTTTGCATACATTAAGTCAATTTTGACATTTCTGGACCAGCGCCCTGAGTGAAGGCATTTTCCCCTACGTGATGGTCTCCCCTCACTCTCTGGGTAAGGTGAGAACGTTTACAATCCAGTTCACCTTCAGCCTGATGTGTTCAGTTGCCATGGTCAACATCACTCCATGACCTGCGAAAAGCACCAGTGGCTGCAGGGGTTTTACGTGTCCAGGAGGAGGGACAAGAGATGCACGGGGCACCTGATCCTGATGCAGCCACAACACACATGACTTCAGAGGCAGCTGCGGAGGCCCAGGTGAGACAGGTACTTTGCTGAGTCCCATCTCTAATTACAGCCAAATTTAGTTGATGTATTGAAAATGTTTTTCTGTTGCTCAGCCTTGTGGGGTCAAGGTCTGCTTCAAAGTACGTGGGTGAAATCCCACTGATTTCAACGAGGTTGCTTGCATGAACTGAACTTAAAAGTTCAGGCCATATTTATCTCAGCAAAAGTTCAAGCTAATTCATTTTCTCTCCTTTTCTCTCACTCTCTCTCCTTCTGTTTTGCTTAGCTTATAGCTCAGTAGAAGGAGCACATATCTCAGAGATAGCTTTTTAAATATAAAATTCTCTTTATAACCCCAGGGCAATATGTCATTCTGCGATTACAAAAAATGTACTCTTCCCAAAGAAATCCTTCTGAAGCAAACATTGGTTTTATCCTGTCTGAGATCTAAGCACCAGCCTTTGAATTCATGTATATCAGAAATAGGCGTAGATCCACAACAGAGCAAAATGGTGGCCTCCAAATTGTCATTATTCCAGTCAAAAGCCTATTTCTTCCCTTTAAGAAGCAGTCATGGGCCTTGAGATGAAATCCAAAAAATAAAAAGGGATGCAGAGAGAAAATTATATTTTAATAACTTGTTAATCTGAACACTCGTAGGAGATGAAGAAGTTTGATGAAGAAGTTGGAAGAAATTTTAACGTTCAGGTAATTGATATTCTTGACTCTGTTAACTAAATTCCTTTTGGCTTAGGGGACAGATCAGATCTGTCTTCACTCTCCACAGACGTGAGCCCAGTTCCTGGGGACCTGGGGATGCCTCGTGTGGCTCTGCTGGGCTCTGGCCAGTTAATCTCCTTATTATTTTTATTTTCTTCCATGTCCACTTGTAAGAGGATATTGGAAAGCTGCTGTTTTTCAGGTTTGCCTAGGGTTGTGCTGTCTACAGGCATTCAAGGCAGCTGGTTTTTTTTATCTAACTTTTGAAATATATTACTCACAAGGAACAACATAAGAGAGGATCCCTTTTGGCCAACCTTGAAGATACTCGCTCTCTTGTTTGTACACATCTGAAGTTCCCTCCACTCCGCTCAAAAACTGGAGGGCCTGTATCTGACCTTATCTGCAGATCAATATGTTCCCCTTTGGGTTCCTGAGAGCATTCAAGCATTTTTAATTTGATTTCTCTATTCACACAGACACAATGAGATGAGAGAAGGATGAGGCTGACAGCTCCCATAATCAGCACTCATCTCCTTTTCCAATGTGTCAAAATTGCATTTCCATAATTCCTTCCATTAGTATTTTACCTGTAGTCTCCAAAGGCTCATGCTGGGCTGGTGAACGAGAACCAGATTCTGGAATTAAGCTACAGCCACGAGTGCTGCTGCTGAAGCCATCGTGCTGGTACAGAGGCTTCCAGACAGCTTTGCACTCAAGTGCTCTGTAGGGCGAGGGTTCAGCACGCTATGCTGTCACCTCAGCCTTTAGACAAACACCAGAGAGAGATGGCTAGAGGGGATGGAGCACAGGGATCCCTCAGGCAGGAGGAGGAGGAGGAGGAGGAGGAGGAAAGCCCAGCTCTGCCCATTTCTGTTTTACATGTAGCCTACTGCCAATTATAACTTTCCATACCCCTGATTCTGCGCCCTGCATTTTCTCTGTGCTGTGACCACATTTATGGCAGCAGCCTGCTACTGTGATTCATAGAATAGATACGGTATTACACAGGACTTGGCCTATGTGTTTGTGCTTAACCCCTTGATGAACTCTGGTTTAGATACTGGGAAGAAGGTAGGAGCTCCTGCTGTAATGATCAGAGGCCTCCCCCAGGGAATGTAGGGACTGCTTGTCCATCTCTCCTCTTTTCTTCTGGGTCTCCCCATCCAAAGGTTGTGAACTCATCCTGACGTAGCTTGCTCAAGACAGCACTAGTCACATCAGGAGTGTTGTGATGACCCCATGACCTGAAGAGCAGCAGGGAGACTGCAGGGAGTGGTAGCAACAGAGACAATGCCAGCTGCCAGGATGCAGGAGCTACCTGCCTTGAGCTGGAGGCTGGGAGGAGCCTTCCCACAACCACTACCAGTCCCCCCAGACTCGTGGGTGAGGCTTCAATTGGATCATGAATGCTCTATGCCTGAGTGAACTAGTCCTTGGCAAGCTACTTGCTCAGTAGTGCATTAAGTGTACAGG
Organism: Pseudopipra pipra; assembly: GCF_036250125.1. Classification (NCBI taxonomy): domain Eukaryota; kingdom Metazoa; phylum Chordata; class Aves; order Passeriformes; family Pipridae; genus Pseudopipra; species Pseudopipra pipra. The sequence goes on from NC_087549.1 coordinate 59,611,547, forward strand.
GCTGGTCGCAACACACCAGCTGCTCGCTTCACTGCACCTTTTTCAGGACAGAGCTATCACACTTGGCTTTTCTCCTTTCTCCAGCTAAGAAGGGTTTGAGGTCTCCAGCAAAAACTGTGGGGCTGAGAGTGAGATGAGAGCCAGTAAGGGGAACTGGGGAGTTTGTAGTTTAACTTCGTGGCGGCAGAAGTGTGGGAGGGCAGAAGAGAAGGCTGGCCAAGGGGAAACCTACATCCGGAGAGGGAATAATGCCTACCATTTATGTGGACAATAGAGCTCAAAAACACTGTTGCACATATGCAGATATCAGGTATGCAGGCTTGTACTCTTTCCTGCCCAGGTCAATGGGAGGCTGCTTCCTTAGCATGCCTGTGACAAGGAAGTGCAAATAAATCCCATGCGTTTTTGCCTGCTTGGTGACTGCGGCACAGCCGGAGGGGTTTCTGGAGACCATCTCTGCAAACTTCATCAGCAGTGCCCTCAGGGCTGTCCTGTTGGACAGCGTGACAGAGATGTGGTCACTGGCAGAGCACTGTGAGCCTTGGCTCCTCGCCGAGGGTCCTGACGTGCCACTGAGATGTGTCACTCTGTGAAGCAGCAGCACACACATGGCTGCGCAGCACGAGCCTCTCCACAGCCAGTCTGCTCCTTTATACCAACCTTAGCGAGGATGGTGTAATGTGAATGTACTTGTGATCTGAAAGACATATTTTAAAAGCCTCCTGACATCAGAAATTAAATTTCTCGTCTTTTGTCCCCAGGGACACTAATGCTGACTGTGAGCGTAAAAGAAACCTGGATGGCTGCGTGCTGTCCCCATCTCAAGATGAAAGCCCTAAAGCACTACCTGCAGGGAGTCAGGAGGTGATGGTTTCAGAAGCACTTACAAGACTTAGGAGCCTAAATACTATTTATTTAAAGTGACATTTGTCACTTAAGAGCAAAAATCCTACTGAATCTTTCTAAACTAATTGAGGCCACGTCTGAAGTACCTAACTCAGATCACAAGGTCAAACCACCCTGGCCATCAGTCACCCTAAATTTAAACAGATGATTGAAAATGTAGTTACCTGCAGGAGGGACATTATTTGGGATTTCATACAAGCATTTGCATGTGGGCAGGAGAATCTGCTCTCAAATTTCAATACCAGTGCCAAAGAATATATTCTTTCCCAATCCATGTGAAAGGTAAATATTCATAAAACTTCTGTGTGCAAAGGTAGCAGAGAGAATTCAAATGTGTCTGGGTGGAAACTCTTTTATTTTCTTCAAGTACAAATAAAGCACCCCCCATCCCCTAGCTCCCTCTAGCTCTCATTTTAAATCTCTTTTTAATGTCTCGCTTTTTACTGCTAATCATTTTTCTCCTTTGCTAATGATGCTAACCTTAGAGCCTGCTGCAAACTGACTTGTTTCATGTCAGCCTCTCTCTATTGCCCACTTTTGTTAAGCCACAAAGCAGGTTTCAGTCTATTCAACATCAGCTATTTCTCTGGCTTCAATATTACCGTTGCCTGTTTCAAAGGCATCTCCAAGCCCACAGTATTTCTGCACAGATACCTCTATTATTGGCTGTCATCAGGATATGCTGGGCTTTTCTCCTGCCTCTCTCACCCCCTTGCTTCCTTCCTATGTATGTGGCAAAGTCTCTCTCTGCTCTAATAGCTCTCCTGAGAGCAGGGTGAAGCAGGTCTTTACAGAGGCCTGTTAATTTTAAAGGACAAGCTTTATATATTAACACCCCTGTGGCAGTCTGCTTCCCGCGCAGTGGACTGTATCCACACCATTTACCCAGAATTAAAGCACACGAGGACCAAACCCACTCCCCACTGGGAGCCACTGGATAATACCAGCCCTGATTCCCGCCTGCCTCCAGCTGCAGCATGCACCCCAGGTGTCCCTAAGTGGGCCAAAGCCATGGAGCAGTGCAGATAGGGAGCAGGGGGACACTGACTATCCAGCCAGTGCCGACCCACGAGGTGTGGGCAGCATGGGAAGCTGATGGAGGAAAATTACCTGTTTAACAGAGGCTGTGTTACAGCCATACTTTCCTTCTGAAATCAATTTTCTCCCAGGTGCTGGATTCTTCGACGAATTATAATGGAGTTGTAATTACAAGGGTGACAACATCTGGACTTGCTAGGTGACTGAGACCTTTTCAATGGCTTGGAGCAAGTAGGAGAAAGGATGTTTTTTTCTGCTGATAAAAGATTGTGAAACAGCAACTATTTAGCATAAATTATATCTTCTGGCTTGCTGATCACCTTTCAGTTCAAAAGACACAGTTCTTACCCCAGTGCTCCTCTATTGGGATGCAGTGCTGGCACGTGGCTCCTGCTACCCCCATCAAGCTGAGCACATCCCTCAGAGAGGCTGACTCCTTAAGCTGAAATCAAACACTTGAGACTTGCAATGCAGGTTTTATCTCTTTCTCTTTGAGACATCTGTCCTCTCCATCATCCCCCCCAAACCCATGCTCACCTCCTCAACAGAGTGAGGAAAAAAATTAAGAAGGAGGAAGGAAAGGAAAAAGTCTGGTTAGTGCAAGGGGAGAATTTGCGGTTATTGCTAATGTTAGTATTTCCCCTTGGTTGTTTTTTTTCCCCTCTGTGTCCCTGGCATACAGGTAAAATAACAAAATAAATCCCAGAAAGGGCTTTCTGCCAGGCTGCGTTTGGAACTTTGCTTAAGTGGCCTTAAGTAAGATAATAAGCAAGGAGTGTGAAAAGAAGAGACTCTGTCTTTTCACATTAGCAGTAGCCCTGTTCAAGTGGCAGTATCTATGAAAATGCTGTTCAGCCTTTAATGAGACTACAGTGTGTTAGTGTACCAGTCTAATTAATCCCATATTTTCACACAGCATAATTACTGAGCCTGGGCTGAATTATTTGGCTACTGAAGGTGGAGCAGTGCCTGCCTGCACTGTCCTCTGTCTCTGCTCCTCACAATTTATTATGCTATACAGCAAGACACTATTGAAACCTCCTAGTATAGAACTATCTGTCATCTCTACATTATCAGTAAAATACACCACCTTCCATACTGTGCTACAAGGGCTTTAGCAAATTGCTATTTTTATGGGATATGATAAAGGAAATGCTACCTTATGTTCAAATTTTTAACTGTCTCGTGTACAGAATATACAGTTGTGCTTCATTCACTCAATTTCAGTGAGGCCTCATTTGCATTGCTACAGCCAGGATGGGTGTCACCCTGCTACTTTGCTCCCATTTGGTCTCCCTTCTTTCTTTTCTTCCTCTTTTTACTTTTATTTTTATTTATATTTTCTTTTTTCTTTTCTTTTTTCTTTTCTTTCCTTCTTTCTCTTCTTCCTCTTCTTCTTCTTTCTTTCTCTTTCTCTTTCTCTTTCTCTTTCTCTTTCTCTTTCTCTTTCTCTTTCTCTTTCTCTTTCTCTTTCTCTTTCTCTTTCTCTTTCTCTTTCTCTTTCTCTTTCTCTTTCTCTTTCTCTTTCTCTTTCTCTTTCTTTCTCTTTCTTTCCATTCCTTAGCAAGACCTACATTTCCAGAATCTCCATCTTTCCTGGCATTAAGATTTTTCATCTCTTAAAGTCCTTTCTCTCCTACCCCTCCTAGTTTCTATTATTCCTTGAAACATATTATTTTGCACATTATTATTCACCTCTGATATATGAGCTTGCCATTTTGGAACTGGTAGAGTCCCCCACCCCCTTCCTTCCCATAGGAGTTCAGAGAGATTTGTGGTTTAAACATTTACTCACTTGCTAGTGTTTTTGTGACTGGTTTAATAGTATCTTTTTAATGGAAGGCCAAACACTACATTAACTATATGGAACTGTTTTAGAACTTTTCTTTTCAGCAAAAAAAAAGAGAGTTGTACCCTGTAAATTTTAAAACCAGCTTTAACAGTACATAAGACTATTTTGTTATTGTGTATGGTTTCCATACATGTGTTGTGAGATATATGGATGTGCATATACCCCAGCAAAGTGAGATCTCAAAATAAAGAAAACCACATGCTTAATAGCGCAAGCGGGAAAATTACTTCTCCAAGTTTTTAACCAAATAGCAGCCCCGAGACTTGAGTCCTCTTCTATGCAATATGAAATCTAACCTATTCAAGGAGCAGTAAAGTGAATTTCATTACACCTTTGCTGATACAGTGATTGAGTATTGGATCTGACACTCTAAAGCTCTTCCATATGTGCACATGGGAACACAAACAGCTTGCACTGACCCCCAGATTAGTGATGCCACGCAGGGTCTTTTATCAATCATCTTGGGGCAGCTGAAAGTAGCCCAAGCTCAAGGGTTAAGCAAGGTTAAATGTTAGCAAAGTTCGGCTTGTAGCCTTCACGAGGCTTGCCAGGCAAGCCATGGGGCAGCACAGCTGCTCCAGGGGCTCACCTTTGGAGGCTGTTTTGTTGGCATGTTTGCTGCTGCCTGGACTATCCTGATAGAAATTTCTGGAGGATTCAAGGTGCTCTTAACAGGGCTGTGAAGGGAAAGTTAGAAGTGAATAAGTAAGGAATGTCTCTGTGAGAGCAGCAGGGTGTTGATAAAGGCTGGTGTGCCTGCACTGCCTTTGTTGGTGCCTGGAGAGTTGCCTGTGCTGAGGACAAGGGCTATGACAACATCCATGTATCCATACAAGTCCTGGCTGGGTGATGTGTGGAGATACAGACCACTACATGCTGCAGCCACAATTCACTCTCAAGCCACTTGATTCAAAAATGAGGACTAAGTTCTTCAGGAGACTAGCATTAGGGTGGTTCTGGTGCCAGAAATTTGGAAGGGGGTTATGCACATTAAACCTGAGAGGCCTTATGGGTGTCTCATTTTTCAGAAATGAAACAGTTGAATTACTTGAAGGTGTCTCAGACTGTCAGCCCTTCCATATGGTTCCCAAAACCAGCAGTTAATTTTTAAAATCATGTCTGTACATGATCTGTAACTTATCAGTTTTTCTGTGTAAATACACCTGAAGTTGCTTCCCTGTCCTTCCACCCCTGGCTTTTGCAGTAAGGTTGCTTCCCCATCATTCTTCATATCTGTCAGGATGTCCTGTCCTGTGAGCTATCTTTTCAGAGCTCTCCTCATTTCCACTTTCCTTCTCGCTTCTATCTTTTCCTTGCTGCTACTTGGGCTCCTTAGGCTGAGCCTTAAATCCTCTTCCACCACCCACAGCGCTTCTTTTGCCCTCTTGGAGCTTGTGCACCCAGCCACACCCTAAACCTGGCCTGCTACAATCGTTTTTGCAGCTTCTTAAAAAAGCACTGTGAGCTAGTCCTGATTTGTTGTATGTTGGTAAACATCTTTAAAACAGTAGCACAGACCTGCATTTGGTTGCAGAGGTGCTCAGTCATGTCTCACAGGGAAGGCCTCTCAGAATGTGACATTTCAAAACCGTGAGGTGGCACCTCAGGGTCAATGCTGGTTGCTAAAGCCAACCATGCTAGGTCATTAAACTGTTCTGCTGAGGTCTAGTTTGGGCTGGAAGCTGAGTCAGCAATGGGAAATACATTCTTCTGCAGTTCCACTGAGTCCAGTGCCAGGGTTGCAGGATGTGCATTTTGCGGGGACTGTTTCTAGTGGCCGCACCACTGCTGCCAGTCCTGTGTGCTCTCAAAGAGCAGTTTTGCTCAAGGTGGGTCACCTCATTGCCTTTTTTTTTTTCCTTTCTGTAATGTTTCCTTCTTCTGCTTCCAGTCTTGCCCCACTCAAGAGGCTGATTGGAAAGCACTGGACAAAAGCACAGACACCGGCATTTACAGCCATGGAGCTCACACAAAATCAAGCAGCAGAGGTTGCTTAGGCAGGAGATGTAAAAACCAATCCACTGATGCTTAAGCCCATATTCACCTGATTAGAGTACCCAGGTTAACTACTGGTAGCAGTGTCACCTGGGTAATGGGACAGCAACCAGCACCTGTGCCGAGGCTGCCAGTGAAGATCCGTGTCGCGATGCTGTATTTGTGGTGAGGACTCCTGTGAACAGCTGCTGTGGAGCAATTGGTGAGCAGCAAAACAGTCATTGCCCATTATTGCATCCTGTACATGATCTTTCAACTTAAGGCAGAATTACACCAGGTAAGAGGATTCAGCCCTTGTTTTGGATATCTCTGTGCTTCTCGGGGCCTAACCATGCAATTCCAGTGCTCCTTGACTGCAGTTTTGACCCCTTGAACTAGTAACCACATAGCAAAGCAGATGCCAACCTCAAACACAACTGTTTCATAAATGCATTCCAAAAAATAGGTTTCCACTGGTGATTTTGTGTGCCACATTGAGCCTCTGTGCCAGAGCTCATGAAAGCCTCTGCAATGTTCAAGAACTTTGAAAGAAACAGCTAGGATTTAATATTAGGTGCACCAACTTCCCATGACATGTTCAACCTTTAAAAAAATGAATGATTTCTTTAAAAGGTTGGATGTTTCATGCTAGCATCAGAACAAGCAACTTGGGGTGGGGAAAAAAAATCAAAAAGCACCACAAATAGAGAAATGAGGAAAAAACAACCAGGTGTGTGCTAAAATGGTGTGGAAAAAATTAATTACTGGAAAGCTTGGTATAAATAAGACATTACATGACTCCTTCTGCTAGTGGGGAATCTTTGGAGGTGACAGACAAGTAAGGGTCTTAATGAATAGCCTTTTCCTAAAATTCTTTGCTGTGGGCTCAGCACAAACCTTTCATAAAAGTGGGAGCCTGTGAGTAGTAGGAATTATTTATATTAAATATGCTGCTCAGCAAAACATGGCAAAATTCCTATTCCCAACTGGAAGAAAATCATATTTCATGGCTGTAATACCATTAAGCAGGATACAGCAATTGGCAGTGGGGAATAGGGTTGGGAGGGAAGCCCACCAGCAGGGAGAAGGGGTTTTTGCCTGCTAGGAGATGGGGCCCTGCTAGATGCCTCCCCAAGTTGGGCTCTCATCACTGCTATGCAGCAGAAAGGAGTTAGGGGGAGAGGCAGAGGGGAAGAACCTCCACCTGAGACCAGAGGTGGTCTTTGTCCACTGGAAAAAACCATAGGGGTGAATCCAGCAGCATTTTATAGAGATGTCTTTCAAAGGCAATTTTAATTGCAAAGGCAACATTTTAATGGAGGATGGGATTACTGTTAAAACCACCAGATTAAATTGTATGGTCGTTGCCAAAAGATTAAATCACCACATCAGACCATGGCCTGACATAGGTGACCAGGGGCTGCCAGGAACTGAGCACTGCACGGAAGAGGTGCCTTCATAATGTGTGGAAATAAAGCGTGAGAAGGAGCAAGTTCTGCCCTCTCCTCAGTCGCCTGCACTAACCGGGCTGCAGAGCTGGGGAAGCAGGTAAAGATGTAACCAATGACTCTCAGACAGGTCCAGAAAAATTATGTGAGCAAGACATGCTTGTAGGAAGCATCCGGGAGAGACAAGAAGATGATGCTGTTGGTCTTAGGAAAAGCCCAGAAGCAGCAAGACCCCAGAAGGGAATGTCCCAGCTCTGAGGAGCAGTTTGGGTTTTACATCTTGCTGAATTAGATCTTGCTGCTGCAGGGTTGGGATGTGCACCTATGTTCTAGTGTGTGTGTGTTTATGAACTAACTGGATGGCTGCTCAAGAATAAAATCTGTGTTAATGTGAATGGAATTGTTTTAAAAATGCCAATAGCACAGACATGGTGGACTATTAGATCCCATGGCCTCTCTTTTATCCCTGGATGGAGTGGGTAGATGCATAAACTGGGAAGCACACAGCTCCCTTTGAATTTCAGTGAGGACAGGTTGGTAATTCCTTGGTGTTCAGTTCAGAGGAAGACAAGGAGTTGAGTGGAGATTTATAACCTTGCTGGAAGATCACCAGTCAGTCAATCAAGTGAACAAGACAAGACCTTTTCTCATTTACCTGGGACAACACAGATCTCCATACTCGCCGTGGTGGTGCTCATGCTGCCTTGGTGAGAGAAGGGCTCTCTGAACACCCCTATGCAAGGCCTGCCTCACGCTTGGGAAACAACGGCGCTTATAGAGCAGATCTCCATGAAAGGTGCTGTGCCTTGCCAAGAGATTGCCCCAGGGCTTCAGAACTGCTGTTGATCAGCCTGGTTCCAGGCTGGCAGTGAGGTTATGCAGACAGCACAGCACCGTGAGCATAACCCGTGCCGATCCTTCCCGACATACCCTCTTCCACTGACTGTGGAGCAGAATATATAGTGCAATGGGTACATTGCTGCTGAGGTGTTTTGTTCAAAGCAGGCAAATTGACAGGCTTCCCTCATAAAACAGTAATGCAGCTTATACATGAAAAAAAGATCATAAAAATTCAGTTTTCTCCCAAGTAATATAATTCTGACATTACTTAAAATACTTCAGACTTGTCAGTAAAATTTCAATGTCATTAAAATTAACTGGCATATTTTAAGATTGACTTTCTTGCTTGCTTTCAACTTCCAGTCAGCCTGACATGGGGAGGGCACTCGCTGTTCTTATCTTTTACACACTTGTATTTCTTGGCCTTTAACAGCTTCTTCTGTGGCACACACTGCTCTGTCAGCCAGGGATAACGGGTGTCACTGGTTGCTGCTAATCCATTATGGCAAGCTGTCTAATTATCAGTGGTGTAGTGGTAAATAAAATGCAGGTTCACTTCTGGCCTACTCCTTATCCCTCATCTGAGAAGTGGGCAAATGTTGTATCACCCCAATTACTGCTCCATTTGCCTGCATGTTCCCTTGACTATAGCACTGCTAATTACTTACTTTGTTAAGCGGAAGAAATATTAGGTATTTATTTCATTTGCTGTGATGATAAGAAATACAACTACTATTATTTGTCCCCTAGACTAGAAAATTCCCTTTGCGGCAATCTTTCTAGCCTGTGTGCATAAATAAAACCACATTTTACTCCAGCATACCTTTGGTACCTGAAAAGAGATCATATTTTGATCAGGAAAAAGTTCTTGTCCCTCTTTTCTCTGGTACGGGAAAGGCAAGTTGGAGAGGTTTGCAAAACGGAAGCGGAGGTTACACAGGACCAAACAGTTTTTTACTGAAACTACATTCTGCATGATAACCACATGAAATTACCACTCTTGAGCAAAATTTGTCCTTCTGGAGATACTTGGCTTTTGACGAGGAATCAGAAATTGGGAGCAGTCTTAGTTTGTGTCTGAATGGGACTAGATATGGTTTTTATTTGAGACATTTTCAGTTGTTGATTCTAGACCCCTTGGCTGCTGTTATCTCTTCACTTGGACTCCAGTGTTGTGACATCATCCCTAGTAAAAATGCTAATTAGTAGCTGGCAAAAATATGTGAGTTAGCACTGTATTAAATGGTGAACTAACTGAGAGAATAAGCAAGTGTAACCACTGAAACAAGTGGATCATCCCAGGTAAGGCAGCTGCGTGCTTTCAGAGAGCACCAGGCAGGCAGGGAGGAGTGACATGGTGCCTAACGAAAGCAAACCTAGAAAGATGCCGAGACCTCGTAAGACCCTGACTGGTACTTTCTTGACTCTATTGACCATCTTATCACCTTACTCATCTTAGAATAAACTCTCAATTTGTTGCCCAAAACACTTATATTTCACTAGGATCTCCCTTTTCAGCAAAGCAACCTTAAATAAATCTATTTTGAAAACATGTCCTGAAATAGGTGTCTGAGATGAACCCCACAGTGTGTGATGTAGGGAGACATTGTATGAAGAGTTTGATGTGATGACTCTTGGTCTTTTTAATTTTTGTAGTTCTCTAGAAATTGTTGAGTGGTGGTGAAGACCCCTTTAGAGATTTTATATATCTAGGTGGCCATAGAACATAGAACAGTCTCCCTTTTCTTGATCACCCCCTTTGGGTGTTTTTTTCAGGTATAGATTTCCTCTAGTTTGAAGCCCAGTTAGTTCTGCATGCCAGGATGTCCACAGTAAAGGGAGAATGGCTAAAAAAGAGTGAAAATGAACATAGGAGAATGTGCAGGTTATTTTAAAATATCTGTATATTAATACACAAGCACATATATTCTAGCGTATGTTTTTCAGCTGAACATCCTTCAGTTTTGTTACTTGTGTTATTCAGCACATCTTTGTGCCATTAGCCTTGGTTTAACTTACTTTGCAGTGTGCCTTTGAATTTCAAGGTGTCAACATATGAAACAGAAATTTGGACCAGCAACATCGCTGGGATTTCACTTCTGACAATTAAAAAAACAAAGAATAAAGGGCTACAGCTGGCTGAAATGAATGTCATATGCAGCCTCCCTTCTTAAAATATTCAAAATGCTCATAACTCAAGGACGTTATTTAAATGTTCATTTTAGCCTTCTGCATCACCTTTAAGTAAGGTGCTGGCATAACACTGCTGCCTCATTTAGACTACAGAATAATCAAAAATCTCTTGCATTTCCTGGCAGTGGGAGGAGGGTCTTTGGACATTCAGATTTTGAAGTCTAGAAGAATCTTGCCTTGGGACCATTCATTTCCAAGTGAAAGAAACATACTTTAAATACTGCTACCAAGGAAAACAGGGTTATTTTGAATATATTTGATAGAAGAGCGAAGCTTCAATTTCTTCTCAAAGCCATTTGAGGGTGGAGGGGCATTTACAGCTGGAGTGTTGACTAGTTGCATTTACCTTCAAGGTCTTGCTGTTGAAGTCTCTTTCTTGGTCTCCAGCAGGAAGGAGGAGATTGTGGTGCAGCTCTCTGGTGGTGCACTCTGCTGTGGCAGAGTGGGCCAAGCAGAGGGGACTGAAGCAGAAGAGTACTGCACCAAAAGCAGCCCTGGAACCAGGAAACCAGACAAGACACTTCAGAGTGATCTGGAGAAAGAAAAACAAAACAGCATCGGAAAAGAGAGATCCTAAAAGGATCTCCTCAAAATCATACCCAAAAATTCAAACTAAGGAAAAGAAGTAGAAGGCAGAAGCTCCTTCTTTTACTGCTGTGCGAAATGCCCTGTCTGCAAACATGACTGACATCATTGGAGAAGAATGTAAACTTTGATTTTAAAAAAGTACCACTTGCTGCTGCTCCTCTTTGGCAGTACATCCCATTTCTTTGGAGTATTTTTATCTGATTACATATGTATATGCACATATATAAATATTTTGTTAAAAGAAGAAGGAGGCTTCTCTCTTTCTTCCCTGCACTTGCAACAGAGGCTTCAGACCAATCAAAGTGGGCTTCTCCAGAGAACTTCCACATGTGCTGCTAGAGGAAGAGGAGAGCAAAATGAACATTCTACAATAATAGTAACAACAATAAAAATAACAAATAAGCTGAGTGAGAAATGGAGGACTAATTCAAACTGTGTCCTTTATACCAATAATGAATGACCCAGCACTGGGGAAAGCAGGTTGCTAAATTAAAACTAATGTGGGAGGTGTGTGTACCCCCCACCCTCCCCCACATTACTACACCCCAGCCGTGAGGATCTATGCTGAGGGCTCGGGTGTCTTCCCTCCTTCCTTTCAATCTACCTACCCAGAGGCCTCTCCCTGCTTGACAGCTACCGCAAGCCCAAACTGACAGCTCTTCAAAATCCGCCGAAGAAACCCAGCATTAATTAAGTCATTGCTGGACTGTAATTTCCTTGAGAAGTAAAAAATTCTCACACAAGAAAAGGTTACAGAGACCTTTTCTGTGTCAAAATTACCATGCTGCATGAATATTAATGCTCTTAATGAAGACAACCTTTGCTTCATCAGGAAGGTTCTGGAGCAGGTGCCAAGCCTGAAGTCTCACTCTGTGGATTTTCTACTCTATGAAAGTCAGCACAATGCAATTTTTCCATTAAAATCAACATTTCCCACATGATCATGGGGTTTTTTTTCTTCTTTACAGATAGGCGGAAAGAAGTGGGGGAAAAAAAATCTCTCTGCTTTGAAATCAAACATTTAAAGGTTTCATTCAACACATTAATCAGCGCTGAGAGAGATGAGAGGAGGAGGAGGAGCAGGAGGAGGAGGAGGAGGGGGGCGTAGGGGGGATCTGCCTTATTTATACAGATCTTGCACGCGCTTCCATAGATCACAGCTGTGCCCATGTCGTGAGCTGCCCCCGGGGTGCCGCCAGGCACGTCCTCTCCAGAAAGGCTCGACGGGCTTACAGGGGCATTCCAGGATGGGGGCATTGGGAAGCGGCTGGGGTGGTGGTGTCGTCACTGCCACCCTGCCTGGGACATAAGCCTCTATCATAAGCCTTCGGGCACTCACACCCCAGAGACTGAGGGTGAGCATCATGAGGTTCAGCCATCTGGGAGGTCATGGCCGAAGTGGGTATCACAAAAAAATGGGGGAACATCGAAAGGGAGAATGGGAGGCAAGGGAGGGAGTTAAGATGCTCGGCCACGAGGGCAGAAAGTAGGTACAATAGCATAAAACAGTGGAGGAAAAGGCTGTTTCTTGCCTCTTTCTCAGGACGGAGAGGGTTTACGATGGCACTGTGCTGGAGAAATTGCACTGCCTTTGTGCAATGCCGTTTTGCTGGCATTTAGCCTCAAACAAGAAAGGGAAAGAAATTATAAAGAAAAGTGTGGAGAAAGGCTGAGGACAGAATAGAGGCTGCAGCTTTAGATGGGAAAGAAAAGCAGGTAAAAGCCACCTCTTTCTCACCCTTCAAAAGGAGAAAATTATATGAAAACTGCCCATTAATTATATCTTCTACTTTTACTTATTAGGCATTCATGATCTAATAATGGCTGTGGCTAACTTATAAAAAAAATCTGATTATTTTCTGTTGGGGTATGCAATGCCCTGTATATATTAAAAAGGTAAGCAATGATATATATTTATGGGTACTGATGTAATAGCTATTAGATTTATAATACAGAGAAGAAACATAATTTTATTAGAAAGAGCAATAGTTCACAATCCTATTATTGTTTATTGCTGACGTCAGTTCTGAACTATAATAAGAATCATGTAACAACTGGAAATAATAATAAAAATGCCGTTTAGATCTGCAAGAAAGTGATCCTCTAAAATAAAAGTAGGATTATAGACCCTTACCTGGCAGCAGCTATTTGGTTTGCAGAAACCATAGAGATGCAGCTCAAGGTTTTTTCCCCCGGTCCAAAGGCAAACATCAGGGGAGATCCCAGATAACTGAAAGCTGGCGAATGTCACGCTGCTCCACAAAAAGGGCTGCAAGGAGGACCCAGGAAACTACAGGCCTGTCAACCTGACCTCAGTGCCTGACAAAGTTATGGACCAAATCATCCTAAGTGCAATCACACAGCAGTTACAGGATGGACAAGGGATCAGATGCAGCCAGCATGGGTTTAGGAAGGGCAGGTCCTGTCTGACCAACCTGATCTCCTTTTATGATCAGGTGACCTGCCTGGTGGATGAGGGGAAGGCTATGGATGTGTCTATCTGGACTTCAGCAAGGCCTTTGACACTGTCTCCCACAGCATTCTCCTGAAAAAGTTGGCAGCCCACGGCTTGGACAGGGGCACCCTGTGCTGGGTTAGGAACTTGCTGGAGGGCCGGGCCCTGAGAGTGGTGGTGAATGGTGCTGCATCCGGTTGGCTGCTGGTCACCAGTGGTGTCCCTCAGGGATCAGTGCTTGGCTCAGTTCCATTTAATATCCTTACTGATGATTTAGATGAGGGGATTGAGTGTTCCATTAGCATATTTGCAGATGACACCAAGCTGGAGGGGTGTGTTGATCTGCTGGAAGGCAGGAGAACTCTTCAGGGGGACTTGGACAAGCTGGAGAGGTGGTCTGATTCCAACGGGATGAGGTTCAACAAGGCCAAGTGCCGGGTCCTGCACCTTGGCCACAACAACCCCGTGTAGCGCAAAAGGCTGGGACAGAGTGGCTGGAGAGCAACCAGGCAGAAAAGGACCTGGGAGTTTGAATAGACAGGAAGCTGAACATGAGCCAACAGTGTGCCCAGGTGGCCAAGAAGGCCAATGGCATCCTGGCCTGGATCAGGAACAGTGTGGCCAACAGGTCCAGGGAAGTGATTCTTCCCCTGTACTCAGCGCTGGTGAGGCCACACCTGGAGTACTGTGTCCAGTTCTGGGCCCCTCCATTCAGGAAGGACATTGAGGTGCTGGAGCAGGTGCGGAGAAGAGCAACAAGGCTGGTGAAGGGACTCAAGCACAAGTCCTATGAGGAGAGGCTGAGGGAGCTGGGGTTGTTCAGTCTGGAGAAGAGGAGGCTCAGAGGAGACCTCATCACTCTCTACAACTGCCTGAAAGGAGGTTGTAGCCAGGTGGGGGTCGGTCTCTTCTTCCAGGCAACCAGCAGTAGGACAAGAGGGCACTGTCTCAAGCTGTGCCAGGCGAGGCTTAGGTTGGATATTAGGAAGAAATTCTTTACAGAGAGAGTAATTAGACCTTGGAATGGGCTGTCCAGGGAGGTGGTGGATTCACCGTCCCTGGAGGTTTTTAAGATGAGACTGGATGTGGCACTTAGTGCCATGGTCTAGTAACCACGGCGGTGTTGGATCAAGGGTTGGACTTGATGATCTCAGAGGTCTTTTCCAATCCGGTTGATTCTATGATTCTATTCATACCTATGATCTTCTTGACCTCAAATGTACCATCAGCCTCACTTCAGACATCTGCACAAGGCTTGGAGGGGGCTGCCCAAGGTGTTCCCATGGGTGCCTTGTGCAGTGTGGCCCTCTGGGGCCATACCACTTTGTCCTCCGTGAGGATGCAGGGACACCCGGGGTAGCGGCATCCCCAGATCAGCCTCTCACCATGAGAAATACACATGCACCAAACTGTCCTTTGGGCTTCTCTGCACTAGCCTTGATAATTTGATTTTATGATACCTCAAATCCTAAAAATCAGGAAAATGCTAGAACTACCACTATGCGCTTTTCCTGGCTAGGCTTTGTTTTATAGGAATATATACATGTATACTTAGGCTCTAAATCTTTCATTATAGTTGCCCTAAAAAATTGTTTTCAGATGTATCTGGAACTGTCAACCTTGCTGGTTCTCTACTTCTCTCTATTACTTTCTTTTTTCTCTTCTTTCTAACAGGTTTTTTTCTCTTTAGAGCAGTGTTTGCTGACCTTCAGGCTCCAGAATTAACTCACTCTCCTGACATCTCTGAATTATTAATGAGGGTGTTTCAGAAAGTTCCTTAGCCACTTGCTTTAAAACTCCTGGGTGCAAATTAATAGAGCTGTTTTTGGGAAAGCTTAATTTTAGCAGGTGCTGCCTCAGATCTTCCTTTGTTGCAGAGATAAACGTTCTGCTCCCACAGAAACGTCAGACGGGATAGATACACCCTCCAGCTTCATTGCAAATTCAGAACAAAAGTGTCTAGTCAACACTTCTGATCTTTCTTTGTTAAACCTTGCAATGCTGTGAGCTGTCTCTAGCAATGGTCCCACAACTGTTCAGAGTTTTTATTGCTCCTTTTAGAGTTTTCTTTTATTATCCATCATTCTGCTGGCCACTGATTCTTCAATGATTTCTTTTAGCTCTATTTGTGTGCATGTGTGTGTATGTGTGTGTGTAGGGAGGGAGGAAGAGAACACATAATAATATAAGAATATAAACTAGGGGGATGTTGTGTCTGGAGGAGATAAAGGTAGAGTTCTCAGTGGCAAAGAAAGAGGCTGAGGTATATATGTCTGTATGGCTGGGGTTGCAACAGGCCCTGCTGAGAAGGCAGTGAAGTGGGTGCCAGGTATACATAACAAGGGAGGACAATGCTCCTGAGCACATTTTCCTGGTCCCAGGTGGGATCCAAGTCAAAGAGTAGATCTCAGTGTCAGGATGTCCCCTGTGGCTACATGCTGGGTGGAAAACTTTGGCCCTCCAGCAGCCCTTGCTTCCTATACCTATCCTTCCTCTCTCCTGATGCTGACTAACCCTCTTCTGCCCAAACCATTTCCCCCTTCTCAGTACTAACTGATGCCTGCTGCTCCCTGACCCTGCCAAATTCCCCCACTCAAAACTGCAAATCATCAACCATTCACCTACCACCAGCCACCACTATCCCTTTCTTTTCCAAGACAGTTGAAAACCTGGTCTGATCACAAGTCTATGAAAAGAAATAACGTCCAGCTTCACTTCAAAATATTGATATGCTCAGCCATAGGCAAGATAAGGTGAAAGTAGGACAGGCAGTCATCAAGTACCACAACCTTAGAAATCTGAATCCATGAACAGAAACCTTCATTAAAAGCTTCAACTGAGGTGCCTAAGTATGAAGGTGTTAGAAAGAAAGAAAGGTTTGCAAACATTGGCGTAGCTAAAATCACACTGAAACAGAGCAGGAAAAGAATACTTAGTTCATTGACCACAATAAATTGTCTGCATTAAAATAACACAGATGGCTGAGACAGATATTCTTATAAATTAGTGGAATTTCAGATTTCCACAGAACTAGGTGATATTGTGTCCTGTAATGATACAAATATTCTTATGGGACATTATATCACACTTAAAATTCTAAATTTTTAAAGGTGTTTCAGTTACTTATACCAGCAGAGTGTCTTTGGAATGAACTAGATTTGCTATTCCATCTGAAGAACAAAGAGAAAAATTTATAGAAGATCAAACAAATAAAAATACATCGAGAAAGACAGTAAGTGATGTCAACGCACTAAGAAATTAAGAACTTTGCATTAGTGTCTGAGCTTTTTTGTTGGTACCCAGGTATTATAAATAATAAACTAAACCGAAATTGTACATATTATAAAGCTGCATTTTTCTGTAGGGGTTCTGGTGACATGTACAAACCACATGAGCTTTACTCCCATGGTTTATCCATGTCACTAATCCCCCCCTATAAAAGTAAAGAAGGGAGGTGCAGCAGGGAGGGGCAAAACTTGCACGGAGCCGTTTCCATCTTTTGCCTACATTTGTTTCCAAATTACTTGACAAGCCTTGCCCGTGGCTTTCCCCGAGTCCGCCTTGGGATGAATGAACTGCAGCAGAGAAATTCATCTTGCAAAAAACACTTGTTTTGGGTCATTGGAACTATTTGGAAAATATCTGGCTGAAAAATAGAGGGGAAACTCAACTCAAGTGGAAAATCTGAGGTGATGTTTATTTGTGACTGACAAAGAATGAAAATCTCTATTTTGTCTGTATCAATTTTTTTCTTAAGACTGCTTGTAACCAGTTCAGTCTCAAATGATGCTTGCTTTCTTTTTTCCAAGTGATTACACAAGGCAGGAAAAAAAAATCAAAAGAGTTCATCATGAAGATCTAATTGTGATAAAATCCATAGACTTTAAAATATAACTTTCAAATTAACATCTAGCTGAGAAGTTACCGTGAGATGATTTCTGTTAGATTTATTTGAAGTAGATCTGGACACAAAAATGGGTCTCAGCTTTCCCAGGTTTTCTCAGGGAAGGCTGGGGTCTGCATCAGTTGCCATCAGTCTGTCCCCTGACCCAAGTGCTTGCTGGCTTTGGGATGCTCAAATGGTGAGTCTGAAATAAATCCCCCAGACCCCATGTTATGTTACAGGATGTCTCCTGAAGTTTTGACCTGGGGAAATGAAGCCTGAGGAGACTTACCATCAGCTGTGCACCTTAAAGGATGGCATTTTGACTTTTCCATCAAAACAAATGGGAGTTTTGTTCATGGGGAATCTTTTGGGATACCGAACCCACTGGTCCTGCCTCCTAAATGATGACAATCCTGCCAGGATTACTGCAGGAACCTCACCCCTCTCCCCCTCCATGCCTGATACCTTGATCCCAGAGAGATGAAATGGCTCCTGGCTCTTGCTGGCCTCTTAGAAAATCCCAGGCTTAATCAGAAGGCTTGTTTATGGTACAGCTCCTTGTCTTGCAAGTACTACAGATGCCACTTCGTTGCACCTAAACTGCTTACGAGACAGCACTCTTATCTAATAAGACATAGCACAGCCATACATATTTATTTATATTTGAACTCTTGCCCTCTGTACTATACTGCAGGTCATGCATCTGCTCCAACACCACCTTATTAATTTTCTACTACTCTTCTCCATGGTGGCAACAGTGTTTCAGAGCCTGAAAGGAATATTTTCCTTTTTTTTTCGCTTTGATCTATCTCTTTAACTCTTTAGCTGCTGAAATGAGGGGATTCTAGGCTTCCTGAGCACAGTATCGCAGCACTCCTTGTTGGGAATCAGGACACAGCCTGGCTCTCCAGACAATGTCACTTCTCCGCTTGTGTAATACATTACTGTTCTGTTTTGTACCTTGCTAATTAGAAAGCAGGAAAGAAAAAAATATATTTATATATAAAAGAGCTCCCATCTGACAGACTCAAATTACAAAAGTATTCTGATATAAATTATTTAATCAGTGGGGGGAAAAAAGAAAGTCACAGTACTAACTATCATTTCTAGACAGAGTATTAACAACCGTTTCTTTCATTGGCTTCTGGTGTCTCATTTTGTGCACCCATCACCAATAAGAAGCTATTGCATGATGCTTACCATAAAATATGACTTTCATCTCTTTGTCTTTGCATTCACTTGCTTCATTTACCTTCCTAATGTATAAAAAGTTTTTAATTTGCCTCCCTCCCTTCCTCTTCTGTCACTAGCACTCTTGAAAACTTCTGGAAGAAAAAAGTAAAGACTTTAATTCATATATGGGACCCCATTCTGCCAGCCAGATCTGCCAGTCTTTGAAATACTTTCCATGAACAAGGTGTTGTTTGAAGGTGTGATTGCAGCTTTATGGCTACGTTGAAAGCTGGCAATAGGAAACCCTCCCAGCGAATGTGCTGATCTCCAAAACCATGCCTCCTTTGATGTCCTACAGGGATGGATGGGCACCAGGAGGCCAAAGACTTTCTCTGGGTGGCTGTCCCCAGCAGCAGAGGAAAATGTGCTCATGGCCTGAGCTTTGCCTGAGGCAGAGGTGCCCAAACCGAGGGCTTGATGCCCACCTTTGCAGTGATGAGCTTTGGTGTACCAAGGTTGTGTCTGGCCTCAGAGCACATGTCCAGAGGTCAGGCCCAATGTGCCCAGACTGCTTCAGAAGGTGACTGGAGCTAGGATTTCTCCCCAGTGCTCTCCTCAAGATGAGCCCTTGCCCCCAGTGCGTGGACAGCAGCTTGCAGTGCCAGGTCATTTTTCCCACCACTTTCTGAAAGTCAAGCCCAGAAGTCTAATAAGCCTCATCATAAAGAGGTGTTACATGGCATGGCTTTCACAAAACAACCAGAAATGACTTGGCATTGCCATGATGCTGAACCAACTCAAAGGGTGGAAAGCACATCTTCAAACTATAGAGAGCCTTTTTCCAAAAGGCAAGTGTTTTCCAAGGACATTGCACAAGAATCCACTTGTGCAAATGTGCTGTGCTTTACAAGAGCAAAGGGCAAAAACCTGTAACCACTCACAGACAGGTGGCAGGCCCAGAGCAAAGTTTCTCATCTGAGAGCTTGAGTTAAAGGCTTTTTAAAAGACCAGGAACAGTAGCATACACCAAAACCTGTGTTCATGCATCAACTGTTTGAGCCAAATTTGAAGGCTGCTCTCAGAGGGTAACCCTGGGGCCCTCCTCGAGTCAATGTCTGTGTCTTATAAGAGTACAAATATATTGTTTTCTAGTCCCTGTGGTGGGTGAATACATTTGGATTGCCTGCTGAGATTGCATATAATAAAAAACAGAGAGAGTAAACTGCTTTTCCCTTCACAGTTATGTCACTACTAAATATATATAGCAGGTTTAGAATCCATATCCTGTTGTAGGATAAGCAGCTCGAGCTACTGAGATTTCTGTAGAAATCTTCCACTTTTCTTCCCATGAGCTATGAGTGGGGTGTGAAGGTGAAAGGGTTATCTGGAAAAAATAATAGTAAAAAAATAGAAGTAAAAATTAAATAAGGCAGGTCACTATGCTCTCTGGGGATGTGAATGCTATGATGTGGTAGGGCTGTTCCCTCTGAAGCTGGGACAATGCTGGTGCCCACTGGCCTGGGATGGGTACAGCGCAAGAGAGACCAATGGTTCACACTAGCCAGACCCTACAGGACTGGGGTTTTTTTGCTCAGCTGCACTCGCAGCAGCATCAGGGAGGTGTGGAGCCCTGAGCTCTCCCTGCAGCCCCAACAGCATTGTTTTCCTCATTATATCTGGCCCATCAGCATCACTGGAAAGGTGACAGTCCCCAGCAAGTGACAAAGGCTCTGTGTTCAGTTGCTCTTGCAGGGGAAAAAAGGTCCAGGTATTTTTTCCACAGCAGAGCTGCAGCTAATAGCATCCTCCTCCTCTGCTCTCCCTCTCTCTTCCTCACTACCACCAAATCCTGAAAGTATGAAATAAAGCTCATTTTTCTGACATAACACATTAAGATCTTGAAAGTTTATGCCACAGCAATGTGAAATGAAAGCGTCTTGGCACAACAGAGACAAAGTGCCGCCAGTTTGTGAGCAGGAAGGGAAATTCGCATTATCTTACATGAAGCACAACTGCAACTGGCGGGTGCTGCAACCCAGCCCTCGCCCTCACTGCTCCTCCCACCAGCTCCCTCCTCTTGCCCCGTTGAGATGAAAAGTCCTGTGTTCAGAGGCAGACAAGGGTCGGGATTTAAGAGAGGTAATTTTTTCCATTTTTTCCACCTTTCCCTGCTGGGGTAGTGGTTCTGCCTTAACCTCAGCCAACATCAGAGGACTCTGTCCCGGGTGGGTGCAAGCCAGTCTCCGGATGAAAGCAGCCTTTGTGCTCCTTCAGTGAGGATGGGGAAAAGAAAGGGGTGCCTCCTGCTAGCTGTGCAGTGAAGGCATCAGAAGCAAGTTGCTACAGGCTCTGAGTTACCCAGGATGGGCTAGGGGAAGCCACCTTCCCTGGTGGGAATTGCTACTTGCAGCCTTTAACCACAGAAGTGAGATCAGGTTGCCAAACCTGGTGGCAAAGGCAGTAAATGTCACTTTGAGGAAATGGAGACAACTGAAACAAAATCCTGGAGAGCTCTCAGGCTGGTTGGTGGAGGAAAACTCAGGCTTCATCTGCACGCAGTTGTGTGGCACTTCTTCATTTTTGTGTACAAACACATGTAGTGCCAGCTGCCTGTGTGGGAATTTTTTTTGTCTTGTTTGAAAGGTACAAGCTGAGAAGTCAGGGCAATATTGAACATCGTTTATTAAATGAGGGAGAGTTTAATCTATATTTGATTTAGCAGAATCTTGGACAAATATAAGAAAAATTCTTTGAATTGCATTTTCCCAGGGTGAAGGTTGGGCCACCTAATGCTGACACCTGGAAAACACCTGGAAAGAGTGGATCTTCCCTCCCTTCCAAACCAGCTCATTAGAGATGTGGGAGGAAGAAGGGTTGTTTTCTTTAAGAAAACTTTTAACTCATGTACTCTGGGGCAGGGTAGAGAAATATCCCTTCATCAGATGTCTAGTTTACTTGGCAAGTGTTGAGATGAACAGTACCTTGGAAAAATATGAGGAAACAAGTTAAAAAGTCCTATCAAAATAAAGTGTTCACAATCAAAAGGAGAGAAAGTCCCTGAGACCTAAATACAGGGGGAAGGGTATGACATGTGCTTGTCGTCTCACTGTGCCCATCCCAAGGCACCACTTTTGATCACTTTGGATCACCCACATCAGGGTACCAGTGGATTTTGGTCTGGTCTGGTCCACTCTGGCTGCTCTTAAATTGGAACTTATTGGGTTAAACCAATGGACACTTACTGTGCTGAAGAATGATGTGCTTTGCTCCAGCCTGACACCGGTGCTAATTAATTTAGAGTAAACAGAAATAAAAACGGTATAAAGTACAGTAAAAGTATCCAGCTTGCAGTGATTTAATGAAATCGGTTCACAGTCAGATAAAACCACCGCAACTTAACACACAGATAAACACCGAAGAAAACTGATTAAATGTCCAAATAAAGGAATGAAAACATGAAATCAGTTGGACAGTAAAGAGGGTCAGTTGTAAAAGAGATTATATATATATTATCCCAGCAGAATTACTTTTCTTTCCTTTTTCTTTTTTTCTTTCTTTCTCTATTTTTTTCTTTCTTTCTTTTTCTTTCTTTCTTTCTTTCTTTCTTTCTTTCTTTCTTTCTTTCTTTCTTTCTTTCTTTCCATCTTTCTTTCTTTCTTTCTTTCTTTCTTTCTTTCTTTCTTTCTTTCTTTCTTTCTTTCTTTCTTTCCTTCTTTCTTTCTTTCTTTCTTTCTTTCTTTCCATCTTTCTTTCTTTCCTTCTTTCTTTCCATCTTTCTTTCTTTCCATCTTTCTTTCCATCTTTCTTTCCATCTTTCTTTCCTTCTTTCTTTCTTTCTTCTTTCTTTCTTTCTTTCTTTCTTTCTTTCTTTCTTTCTTTCTTTCTTTCTTTCTTTCTTTCTTTCTTTCTTTCTTTCTTTCTTTCTTTCTTTCTTTCTTTCTTTCTTTCTTTCTTTCTTTCTTTCTTTCTTTCTTTCTTTCTTTCTTTCTTTCTTTCTTTCTTTCTTTCTTTCTTTCTTTCTTTCTTTCTTTCTTTCTTTCTTTCTTTCTTTCTTTCTTTCTTTCTTTCTTTCTTTCTTTCTTTCCATCTTTCTTTCTTTCTTTCTTTCTTTCTTTCCATCTTTCTTTCCATCTTTCTTTCCATCTTTCTTTCCATCTTTCTTTCCATCTTTCTTTCCATCTTTCTTTCCATCTTTCTTTCCTTCCATCTTTCCTTCCATCTTTCTTTCCATCTTTCTTTCCATCTTTCTTTCCATCTTTCTTTCCATCTTTCTTTCCATCTTTCTTTCCATCTTTCTTTCCATCTTTCTTTCCTTCCATCTTTCCTTCCATCTTTCTTTCCATCTTTCTTTCCATCTTTCTTTCCATCTTTCTTTCCTTCCATCTTTCCTTCCATCTTTCTTTCCATCTTTCTTTCCATCTTTCTTTCCATCTTTCTTTCCATCTTTCTTTCCATCTTTCTTTCCATCTTTCTTTCCATCTTTCTTTCCATCTTTCTTTCCATCTTTCTTTCCTTCTTTCTTTCCTTCTTTCTTTCCTTCTTTCTTTCTTTCTTTCTTTCTTTCTTTCTTTCTTTCTTTCTTTCTTTCTTTCTTTCTTTCTTTCTTTCTTTCTTTCTTTCTTTCTTTCTTTCTTTCTTTCTTTCTTTCTTTCTTTCTTTCTTTCTTTCTTTCTTTCTTTCTTTCTTTCTTTCTTCTTTCTTTCTTTCTTTCTTTCTTTCTTTCTTTCTTTCTTTCTTTCTTTCTTTCTTTCTTTCTTTCTTTCTTTCTTTCTTTCTTTCTTTCTTTCTTTCTTTCTTCTTTCTTTCTTTCTTTCTTTCTTCTTTCTTTCTTTCTTTCTTTCTTTCTTTCTTTCTTTCTTTCTTTCTTTCTTTCCTTCTTTCCATCTTTCCATCTTTCCATCTTTCCATCTTTCCATCTTTCTTTCCATCTTTCTTTCCATCTTTCTTTCTTTCTTTCCATCTTTCTTTCCATCTTTCTTTCTTTCCATCTTTCTTTCCATCTTTCTTTCCATCTTTCTTTCCATCTTTCTTTCCTTCTTTCTTTCTTTCTTTCTTTCTTTCTTTCTTTCTTTCCATCTTTCTTTCTTTCCATCTTTCTTTCCATCTTTCTTTCTTTCTTTCCCCCAGACAGCATCACTCCCTTCTCTGCATCAGCTGGTACCACCTGCATAAAAGCAAGATCTTAGAGGAAAATCAAATATCCCATGGGCAAACTGGTTGTCTTTGTTTATAAAGCTCTGCCAAGCACATCTTGAAAGGTAGGAGGATTTTTGTTTGTGTTTTTTGTTTGTTTGTTTCGGGGGGTTGGGTGTTTTTGGAATTGCAGTTGTTTTTTTTGTTTGTTAGGTTGTTTGAGGGGGAGCGGGGGGGGGGTTGTTTGTTTGGTGGTGGGTTTTGTTTGTTTTATTTTTTTTTCTTTTAAATGGCTTTAGAGCCAAGAACCTCTAAGATTTATACACAGTTTAGTCAAAGTGCATCTGACTTCCATCCAGCTTCTGTGAATGCAGCTGCCTGCTCATGAAGACATACAGGCTTCGGTGGTGTTCCATGCAGACAGATACTAAACCACCAACACATACAAACAGAAAATGTGGGTTAGGAGATGGGGGTGAGAGTGACCTAGAATGTCTGGGAAGCTGAGATTCCCAGACAAGTCAATATATGGACTGCAGCATTAGCAGGATTAGCACAAGAAAACGAACGCAGATTGCTCCTGTACCTTTCAGCAGACTGGAGACCTCCACAGGGAAAAGGAAGAGGTACCACCTGTGGTGCCAGAGGGAGAGAGACACGGTGGCATGCCCTGCATTCACAGGGCCTTTGGCTGCCAGCCCACAAATCCACTCCTGTGTGGAAGGTGGTGAAGGTGAAGAAGGTGGAACACAAAGTCAAGAGAGAGTCAGATGATTGCCTGAGCCCTCATCACATCTCAGCGGCCTGCGCATCTCTGAGGGCAGGTCAGAGCTCTGTAGGGTGATGGAAGAGGGTGAAACAGTTCTCAGTCCTGCTACCTAGACAATGTTACCCCATTATACCTAGAAAATTACTTTGCCCTAAGCAGCTTCAGCTACCAGATTACTCTTACCTTCCAGTATCAAGCATGTCAGCTTTGACCTTTTTGCCCTTTCTAGGCATCTTTTCAAGGACTGGCAGATTGATCCCAGGTGATGCTTTTGAAGCACTTTGGGGAGAGGGAAAAAAATTACTTTTTGTATTTCAGTATACTTATAGCCAAATTACCTCTGAGTGAATTAAAAGACATATCTTGGTCTCTTAGACTTCGGTTTTGTAGCTAAGACTTTAGACTCTCTTTTGACTACACCAGTTGTTTTATCCAGGTTCTCATCTTGCCCAGCAGACCTGTTATGCCTGTTTATCTTCTGAACCATTATGGACCCTTCTTGACTTATTTTGCCCATGAATCTGTATTGCATCGGCTACTCTTATTCTACGTGCAGCTCTTTGGTCATACAATGGAAGTTTTGCACACACAGAGACCATGGTATTCACTGGCAATCCACAGAAGATTTTTTTTTTTAATGTGGTATGGAAAAAACTCTTCTTATGAAAACAGATAACATCAAGTGCCTGAGGCCTTTGCCCTAGGTGTCTCAAAGGGAAAGGCACTTAAAAAATGTGCAAACCAGCATCTCAAACCTCCCACAGTGCTGAAAAGAAGACTAAATATTCTTAAGGAAATGTTGGGTTTGTTCCAATTTCTCCAGAAACACTTACCAAACCCACTTCCACATTTTTGGGCACTGGTTCTGGGAACTCAGCATTTAGGAACTTTGAATGAAAACAGCATGGTCAGCTGGACCACCTTATGTGAACATTAATTTCTATTCACTGGACCTAAATCTATTTTCACAGGGAAAAAAACTGGAGCAACTCCACAGGAGCCATGTGGAGTCACACTGCTCTAAAGCCAGGGGAGACTCTTGCCTCTAAGATGCACTTCACTTTGCAAAGCATGTTCTATTAATTAACCAGAGAAATGGCTGCTCATTTACATTTCAGCTACACGAAGATTAAATGTTTCCTAACTCGGCCTCAGCCTCAGCTATCTTTCTTCAGATTTTGCTCCGCGAGGTTGTCCACAAAGGCCGGGGCAAATGGTGGGGGTGTGTGAGCAGCAGGAATGACTGAAAAGGACTGAGCCATGCTGAAGAGATCTGAAATTTTAGCAGATACCATCCCTGTGTCAGAGGAAGAAAACCCATCATCTTTCATCAGTTCTGAGTAGGTCATCTTCAAAGAGAAGGATTCTTAGGAAGTAAAATGGATTATTATTTTGCACACACAGAGACCGTGGCATTGACTGACAATCCACAGAAGCACTTTTTTTTTCATGTGGTGTGGAAAAAAGATCAGCAGCACAGCAGAGGTATTTAGATACCTGCAGACCAAAGGGATTCTGATTTCCCACTCTGCTGCTTGTCTACCCTTCAGACCAGTATGACTTTCTGCCCAGCTTCTTATCTGTGTCCTTACGTACTTCTTCTTTGAAATTCTCAGGATGATGCTGAAGCATCTTGGGAAATGCAAATAGGAGACATAATATGAAGTAGTTTGTAAAAGCCTCATATCTTGGATATACTTTTTTCTAAGAAAAAGCTAGAATTTTTTCTTGGAGCCACCCTGAGTATTAAATTGATGCAAACAGCACAAATGAGTTTGTGTGTGGTTTGGAAGCCATAAAGACTCTCAACCACTAGACTGGTCCAGTTCCTCCTGTTCTTTGCTTTTGGTCTAGTAAATTGAAAGGCCACCTCAGATGTTAATACCACAAATATTCATGTTCATTGCAGAAATGGAACCTTTTTTTCTTTGATGATTTCTTCAAATAGACATGGCTTTTCACAAGGAAGAGGGAACACATCAAGCTTCTGGGAAAGGTTGTCAGCTTTTTCAGATAGGACCCAGTGAAAATTTGCCATTTTCCTAGTAAAATATCTCTCCCTTTATTTCTCTCTTTTTTTGGTAACATTTGTCACGTTTTACCAAACCTCTCTGTCAGGTTGGTGTTTTTTCAGGTAAGGTTATTTACTGCTTTCTTAAACTATTCTCATATTTTAAATTTTATATATTTTCTATATTTTCCCAGTGCCTCACTAGGTCCATGTGGCACTATCAGAGCTAGTCCCTCCAGTTGTCTTACAGGCAATGTACCGAATCATGAGATGACCAAAGGTCACATTAGCTCCTTAGATATTCATGTGCAGCTCTTCAGTTGCTGAACTCAACTGTCTGTGGCAGAACTTGGCTTTAAATGTAGAAGAGCAGAAAACACACAGCTATGGAGAAAAGAGACCCATGGAGACCAATGCAGCAAGTCCGAGAAGATTAAAAAATTATATATACATTGAATCTTAACTAGAATAGCTTCCAATACAAAGACCAAGGTTTTTCTTATGCAGACATAGTGTAAGCAACTTGGATCCCTCTGTTTTTTTTAGTTTTCTTCATATCTAAGCTGCGTCTGCAAGCTCATGGTTAACTTAAGCTTATTTTTAGCATTTGAGGAGCTGTAGATCCTCACAATATTATTGTATATTTTAGCAAGGAAAATGACTGGAGGTAGCACCTACAGTCAAAAGTTTGGAGGTTCAGAAACTGTTAGAATGGACTTTAAAGCAATCTGATTTAACTGCTTCACCTGACACAGGAAAACCTGCATAATATTATGTGTACTTGCTGTGTGTGGTGAAGTGTTTATGCCCTCAATTCATTTCTCAGGAAATAAACTGAGGAGCTCAAAATCTCCTGGAATCAGGCTAGCAGCAGTCCATTGGCAAAATTCCATGAGGTCCATAACCATGTTCTGAGAGAAACCTCCACAACCCTGCATGAAGATCCACTGTTGGTTTTAAGCATTGGTCCCAAAATTTGAGTATTTTCGGTTGCCATTGGCTTTCGTGGTAAACAAGGGTGTTCATGATCACTCAGCAGCAGGTTGGCTGAACTATGAACTTGCAGCCTTTCTGAAGACAAAAAAGCATCATGAACCAGATATGTGGAAAACAAGTCATCCAACTCTGCAAATAGCTAGGCCTCCTGCAATCAGCACAGTAAGAGAGTTGCTCAAAGGGTAAGATGATCTATTTATTCCAAATCATCATGTTTTGGGTCCTGCTTTTTGGTTTTGAGTTTCTGAATGACTATGAAAACTCATCTCTGAAAAATATCTACCACAAAATGAACAAAACTCTCATAAAACCTCTAAATCTCCTGTTTAATATGTGCACCAAAGGGTGCTGTGCTGTGGGTCTGAACAGAAATATTAGCCACTCCAAACTACATTTAGATTGACAACAAAAAAAATGACTTCATGTAGAGTCCTGCCTTCCTTTAAAAGGAAAAAAACATCATCATTCTAAAACTGCAGCTGAGCAAAAGGGGGGGAAAAAAGTTTTTTAAAAAAAGAAACAGTGAATTATGTGATGTGGTGTTTTTACCAACTGTCTAAATAAAGGTTTAGTGAGTCACTGTGGAAAACAGAAAATCTTTCTTTATTTTAAGAGCTGCAGTTGAAGAGTTTTGTATGAAAAAGCTTCCCTTAGGTTTGTAACTTAAACATCGCCCATCTGCTCTTTCCTCCCTCGTCTGCCTTTACAGTAAATCTGAAATTTCCTTTTTCAAAAAATACATTTAGGAAAAAAACCCCAGATTTGGCCAACTGTGTCTGTAGAGATACAGAGCAGTCTAATTTAAGATGCCAATATCTAAAATGATGTTTTTCCTTTGGTGCACATTATAGGCAAAAAGTTTTCTTCTCTGTGCTCAACGTTTGCTTCAGGTTCCCTGCAGGACTTTCTGGAAGAGGAGGTGACATGAGAGCTTGAACCATAATTAGGTAGGGTAGACATTTGCCAAATTTCTCAGAAAAAAAAGAAAGGAAAGATGAGTCTCCCTGGGATCAGGACCAGAATCCCCTGAAGTTGATGGGAAGATCCCAGACACCTATGGAGCCAGCCGTACGGTGGAGCAGTGAGACCCTCTGCTCTGTGTCCTCCCATCAGCTCATTTCCAAAGCAGGTGTCTTGCTTGCAGTTACCACGGCTGAAGAGCAACGCCAGTCCCTCAGCACAGAGGGTGTGATGCATAGCTCATTAGTTCATGAGTATAATAAAACTTTTTTTTTTTTTTAATATACTGTCACTGTGTGAAAGAGGCTTCAGGTCATGATTTTGAATTAAATGCAGAGTAACTGCACTGAAGACAATTCATTTTTTTCCTGGTGGAAAACCAGGTAGAAATAATAATCATACTCTTCAGTTCTATCCCTAAGAGGAAGGGTGGCTTACAAATTATCACCTTTGGGTGTGTTATTGGGATCTAGCAACGCCCAGTTTTCTGCATGGACACAGAAGTGACTTACACTTCAGGGATAACCAGTAAGGAAGTGATGTAAAGGCCGGGTACTTCACCAACTCCCAACTTATATTTCTGACTCCCATTATTAATGAACTCATTCACTTTCATAAAAACAACTACACAAGAGCTTCTAGCTATATCTATAAAACTATTTAATGCTCTTTTTGAAACAAGGCATCTTACAGCCATAGTAATTGCAGTTTTACTAGACCTTTAAATGAGAAGCAGCTACTTATTAAGTTTTGATATGGTGAGCTGATTAGACAAGTTAAACATAAAGGCACAATTTATGCATACTCTATAACCACATGTGCATGTAGTGCAGTTCTTACACTGGTGTTTGGCACTCACTGCAATAGGAAATCCTGCTAGGTACACAGTTTTATGCCACTTACAGGCTACAAGTAGTAAAGCGAAAAATGCTGGGTTTTACAGGAAAATAATATTCATAAATCTCCAGCAGTGAATTACAGTATAACTCAGAGCTGTCTTTGTTTTGCTGCTGCTATGAATTCAATTCTGTTGCCAGTGCAGAAACAATAAACACAAAGACCAAAGTGGAAACCACTCCCCTCACATTTGGCAAGTGCTTATATCCAATTTACAGCTGGACTCTGAAAACGGCTTCTGAAACAGTACTAATAACAAAGAAGTTCTCACAGATGCTAATTTTTTTCTCCTAGTGAACTGAAGTAGTCCGTTGAGTACAAGTTAAAGATTTCTTCTAATGCCCTACCTGGTTTTATCATTTTATCAGTTCATCTGTCTCTGCTCTGTACCTCTTTTGATGTGTACCATATTTATTTGCCTTTTGTCCTATTAGGCAACTCACTCAGTGCTCTGTGTTTTAAAGAGCTCTCCCTTTTATAGTCCTCACAAGGGAGACACTATGCTGCCTAAACAGTCCTCTGAACTTAATTCCTCCTGATCCGGAGTAACTGGGCATTACTGTATTTTTGCCCGTTGATTTGGTTATTGTTATGTGCCAAATTCAGGATCAGTGATCTGCTCTGTTACAGTACAGTAATTTCGATATTTTAAGTATGTAGGCTTTTATCATCACTGTCATTAGTGGAATGATCTCAGGGAACTCAAATTGATTAATTTGTTGAGATGCGTCACCCGGGGTAAAATGGTCAGTACAACCATGTTTTTCTTGGTTCATTACAAAATAATACATATCAAGAAAAAAGTTGGCTTATTCTTTCGTTGCACTGTATTTGTATGACCCATATTGTACAGTGACATGGAGCTGCTGTACGGGGGATTTCCACTAACACCTTTATAACTGGATTTAAAAGCAACTCAGAAACTGATTCTACCAAGACCTCACACATGCAGAACATTAGGAACTTCAGCATCACCAGTCTGGACTGCTCATGTGTAGAAGTACCTTGCTAATTCAAGGCCATAATGAGTGGAAGTGTCAGGAAATGTTTACCAAAGATTAATTATATATTCTGCCTCTGACATAAGAAGATTACCACAGGAAACTGGAAGGAATTTGTCTCCCCCTGTGCAGCATTGTACAAACAGCAATTTTCTTCTAATGTAGCAAGCATTGGCCAATATTCAGCATGAGGCACAGGGTGTAGAGAACTAATAGTCTTATCTGGCATGATGAGCCTTACCTGTGATTTGTTACTATGGGTATGCTGTACAACTAAGTTGTTGCACCAGAGAGTGGCTGCACCATCAACTGACTTAAAGGGAGCTATTTTTACCTTACACTGATGTAAGGAAGAAAAGAATGAGACCTTAATTACACTTAAACACCCGAAGTAGTTGTGGTTTTCAACCGCCTTCAAATATTCAGTAGATTTTGGGACCTATACAGTGAATTTAAGTCTCCTGACAACTGCTTTGATTTGCTCCTTTCTAAGGTCTCTTTGGAAATATTTCACAAACCCCAGATGTCCATGGACACCATTTTGGTTTTAAAACATCAAGAAGTCTCTAGGAAGAGCAAGTGAGCTGTCAGGAGTTCATGTGGACAATAAAGACTTTGAATATCCTTATTATTAATATTTTGAATAATATCCCAGCAAAAAAAATTTCTTTTGGACTGAAAGTGGGAACTACTATCTTGAAATAATAAAAGATTTTCACAAACTGCAAAGTTCCAGTATGCACGAGAGAAATAGTTGTGTTTTCTTTAAACATGATATGCTGGGTATTGCTTGGCATTTTGCTACTTATAGTCTTTCTCAGAAGAACAGAATGTAATAGCAAAATGTACCAGAGTGATACTTTGAAGGCGAGCACATATATTCCTTTATTTCTTAGTTCTAACATGGTAACAATTTTACAGTTTTCCACTTACTAGCTTATATCTGAACACAGAAATGTAAATAAACTCCAAACACTCAGGTGTATGGAATAAATATATAAGATAAACTGCTATGAATATGATAAATGCGTCTCTTTGAATTATATCATTTATTCATTACTTTTTTCCAGTTAGCTCAATAAACTCCTTAAATACTGTGAGCTGAAGCCCAGGTGAAACAAAGGCACTGATGGAAGATGCCTTTTCATCTGCATTCAGCTCTGTGCTATTCAGACATGCAGAGCATTGCTGCTGAGAAGAGGGTCCACAAATGTCCAACAGAAATTAAAGTTACTCATATGGGACCGGCCTGTTGGGAGCTCCAATGCATTAAAATTCTCATTCCCTTCTACCTTGTTTATCTGACCGTGGTTAGCCAGTGTGCCGCTCCTAGGGGAATGAAGGCTGGAAATAACCCTTCCACCTACTACTACTGTGAGCCAGTCTGCCTGATTCTGCCAGTGTAGTCTACTTAGAAATTAGAAGTCCCATGGACTGAACTCGACTTCTGTCACACCCAGAGCTTAAGATATTTGTCCTCCAAGGAATGTCTTGCTTTCTAATTGATTTTCAGGTTCATTTACAGTTGTCAATACTGATCTGTAAACACCAGCATGATTTAGCGTTTGTCTGTTTGCAATTCTTCTTTTTTTTTCTTCTTCATTTGGTTTTGATAGAAGAGATTGCCAAGTGTTCTTTTAAGACCATCCTTCTAACAGAGCATTTTGGGTCTGGTTAAGACAGTGTTTCCTACAGCTTTTGTTCTTTCTGTAGGTTCACCACCAATACCCAGAACATTGTGAGACTGTCTCTTCAACCAAATGTTTTAAAGGCTGATTAAAATGTAAGTAAAGGAATTGTCCTGATACGATCTCCTGGGATTGACTTCCACACACAAATCATATCTATTTTATTAAAAAACAGTCTGTACAGTCAGAGGTTGTCACATCAACTCATTTTATGAAGTATGCTGGTATATTGTATAGGTACTTGTTTCTTTAATTTGAACTTCAGTAAATGTGTTATTGGATTTTCTGTGGTCTACGTGCAAAAAGGGTCCTGCTGTGGTTAACAACATCAAACAATTATCAAATTACGCTGAGAAGGCCCTCGTCTTTAGTGAAAATAGTATATACAGTCCATGGTTTTCCAAGGGAGGCTTGTTTGGAGGGGTTTGCCTTTGCAGGAAGACAAAGCAGGATAACGGCAAAACATCACTTACGGACATCATCTATGAATACACATTGTATATGTGGCTGGTACAGGTCAAAGATTCCCTCATTTCAGTGGTTGGTCTTATGAAGTGAGCACAGAAAGATAAGAGGAGAAGTAGGGGGAAGCAATTTTTAATACCAGCAGAGGCTTAAACATAAAACACAAAAGAAAGAATGATATAATACATTGTCTCCGACCAGATGAAGAGTTTTCTTCCATCCCTCAAGGCAGAACTGAAAATACAGGAATAATCAGTTCCCTACATCTCTAAAGATTACCCAGCACACTGGGATAATCTGATTATTAAACAGACCTGACCAGACCTCTCACATAGAGTAAGAGAACAATGGATCTTCTAGACCTCCTGGTGATGCTGGACTGTCCATTTGGGTTTCCTGGCATGGCCCATTTGTGGCTAGTCAGGCTTCCTTAAGGAATCAGTAATTATCTAACCCAACAAATCACCATTTCCAACAAAAGCAGTTTCAAACTTGCCCTCTCATCTTGCTTGAAATTTGTGCATACAACACTGCTCTGCCACTGAGCTGGCTTTCTTTTTATCCTTTAGCCATACACACTTGCGAAAATTAGAACTTACTCTAAAGAGAAACATGTTAATATGAGATACTCTGAACTCCATGCACACCTACATGCATACATGTGTAAAATTCAGATACACCTTACAGCAAGTAACAAACTGTGAATAAGGGAAATATTTTTTTGATAGAAGTCAAGCTTGATAAAAGGAGTGCACACTGTCGTGCCTGAAAGTATGGTATTAATAATTAAGCCATGCAATCATTACCTCAGGATATTATTTCTTAAATATCTCTTGCAAAGGCAATACGATTACATATGAATTATATCAATTTTCTACCAACAAAAAAAAAATCTACAGAAATAGGAATTGAATTACACTGTCCAATTTGCTGTAAAGTTCACTGTATGTGAAAAAATTAATCAAAGCTACCACCACCCATTTTTATGGGAACATAAAATGATGTGAACTTCCATTTTTAATAAAGATGCATAGCTCTTTTATGAAGACTGACTAATAACACTGTAATGAACTGAAATGTTACTGATACATTAAGAATGAAAATTTTGAGAGATGTGTTTACTGAGTCTCCTGTTTCAAGATGGGCAATACTTCCATTTGAATCTGCCTATAGAGAAAGAAAAAATCCAAGCAATAAAGTTCATGTGAAATCTGTGTAAATTCATCTCCCACATACATAAATGGCCAGCAACATTCTATTTATCTAGCTACTTCCACCTAAATGATCCTTCAAACAGATGTGGTCTGTGTTCTCCAGCAATTTTAGATGTTGTCCAGACATCTCTGTGTTGCCACTAATGCCCATGAGTGAATATTTCCAAACTAATTCAATGGGCTAAAAGGCAATGAAGGAATTTTCTTAGGAGCCAAATTCAGGATTGTGAGCAGTAACATGCCTATACATTTTCTGCACAGGATAAAGGCTTTTAATCAGGGAGGCTGTCTCTCCTTCCCACAGAAAAATGCTAATTAATTAAAGTAATTTGATATTAATCGAATAATCAGTAAGCTAATTTATTTTCACTGTGTTCACATAGCTTTTGCTTTTATTTTTTTTTTTAACAGTCTAAGAAATTATGCAATTGTCTGGAATATTTGCTGAAACAGTGTTTAAGCATGCAGTGGAAAGCAAGTGGGAATATCTCAATCGCAGCAGAGAGTTCTCAGGGTGCTGTTTATCTGGCCTCAAAGTAAGTACTGCTTTCCTTTCTTTTGGACACTAAACTGAAACAGAGGCAAAATCTGGGGTAAGGCAAATTCTTTGTGGTTGGGGTTTTTTTGTTGTTCTTCTGAACAGTCACTCAGGCAGTTAACTTTGTTCACCAGGTGTTTTTTCATTTCTCTCAAATGACTGTCTAAATTAGAAACTGTCAGAAGCATTCTTAGTTGCTAGAATTCATCTGGAGGAAATCTTCAAAGCCTTTTATCATGGGTGGTCCTTTGCTTTGCCTCTTCTTAACCCTTGTTCTAGTTAATATTTTTTTAAAAAAACAACTAAGGGCAATGTTCTATAACTGCGAGAGGTAAAGAGCTAATGAATAATAGAATTGCTAGTAGTAGACAAAGGTGGACTTCTTGATTATACTTACTAAATTAACTTAATCATTTGCATTTGATATGGCGCTCAGAGGCATCGTATGATGAATCAGGGAATTGACTCGTTTACTTGTCTTTCCCAGCACTGTGAATCTAAACATCAATCAAATGCTAGAAAATTGTTTAGCTAGAATGGTGATTACTCACTTTATCCACTCTTTTGGACCACTCCTGCAGAGGAATAGTATTTCAGGAGTATCATCTTCTACTTCCTCGACCCTACCTCCAACTGCTTCATTCTAAAAATGTCCTTTCTTTGGATCCTAAGAGGGACCACATGGCTCATCTTAAGACCACTAAATTGCAGAGATGGCAACAAAAGAGAAATGCAATATTCCAGCTGGATAATCATCAAGTAGTCTGATTCACTTAGTCTAATGTTCCCAGTCAGATCCTGGCAATGAAATAAGCATGTAGAAGGTTGCAAACAGATTAGTTTTAATTAAAATAATAAAAAGGGCGAAGCCATGGACCTCAGATTTGAGCTTCTCTTATTTTTTCATGGGGAAGAATATCTGATCGAATCTTACTCTGAACCTGTCCCTCAGGTTTTTAAGCTGATTTGAATTCAAAGCCACATGGACCTGTTTGGCTGCTTCTAAAAGACTACTTTGGAAATGCTTGTCATTGTGTCAATCCAGACCTACAGTTCATCTTCAAAACTCCTGAGCTGTGGATTTGTTCTAGGACTTCATAATGTCCAGTCTACCTCTGGCACATCACCTATCTTGGTCTTCATTGTTACATTATTCTCATTATTACTTAGTTTTAAAGGTCTGGGCTTATGTTACTGTTCCACCAATCCAGGACCTCAACATTTCAGGATATCCCAACCACAAAAGATTCATTTTTCCCATCAGGGAGTAATAGACCCTGTAAATAATGTTGGCAGAATTTGGGGTCTGCAATAAGGAGACAATTAATTATTGTTATTATAATAATTATCATTTTGGGGTCTCCTGAATCAGGATTAAGGCTCTGCAGGTGCTGAACAGCATTTCTGTACAGAACCTCGGTGGCAGCTGGCACCAGCTGGAATCCCATTTCCTGCTCACCAGAGCTTCAAAATATGTCATTACATGTAGAGAAAAGAGGAAGAAATGCTGTTTGTGTTTTAATTTCTCTTAAAATCTTCTGCATTTGTCTACAATGCACCATTGATAAAACTACTACTGATTTAAATTAAAAAAAAAGTTAATAAAATCCAACAGACTAAAATCATGCCTACATGTGCATAGAAGCATTTATCAGATTGGCCCATATATTAAAAGGTCTTTTTTTTTCTGCTGAGTGTGAGTGAAATATTTTTAAAGGCTTGTTTTGTAAACAGAAAATCCATTATTTAAATCAATGATTTATTCCTTTAAAGCCAGGGTGGAATCTATCACTGGCATGATAAGATGCACATTGTCTTCTATCTGCATAGAGCCATGTAACTGTGCAATATCTGGCAATGAATTTGAAAAAAAAAAAATCAATTTTGCCTGGTTTCAAACATATCTCCTGAGTCTGAGATATGTCTCACTTGTTTTTCAAATACCTCTACAAGTAATTTAAGCTCTATGTTCAGAGAAAGAACTTGTCTCTGTGTGGGTGCACACATCTGTATTACCTGATTGGCATTAATTTTTACCTATTTTAAACAGAAAGATGGCATTTCTTCTCCAGCATGTTTTTTTTCTTTTTTTTCCCTGAAGGAAACAATCATTAAGAGATTCCCTGATTCAAAGCTCAAGGAAGTCAGTGTACAGTCTCAAACCATGGTGAAGTGTTGACCACACTCCAAGGCCTAGATCCATGAAGGATTTTAAGTTCTAGCTTTTTCTGAAGATTTGTGAAGACCTGCAAGTCTGGATATTAACACTGAAGGCCTCAGTTCTGCATGCATGATGAATATTTAGCTTTCAGAGAATCTGCCAAAAGTCATCACCAGATGCTGACCTGGATTAATCTTGCATCTGATGTAAATTTGTGTTTTCTGTGCTCTTGAAAAGCTGGAGTGACGCATCCCCAGCTCAGTCTGGAAGGCACTTCTGGAGATCATGTACTCCAACCCCCTGCTCAAGCAAGGTCAGCTACAGGAGGCTACTCTGGGTCATGTCCACTTGGGTTTTGAATATCTCCAAGGATGCAGATCCAACAACCTCTCTTGGAAACCTGTGCCAATGTTTGATGGCCCTCACAGGAGAAAAAAAAAAAAGAAGCATTTTCTTATCTTTAGGTGGGATTTCCTGTGTCTCAGTTTGTCCCATTGCCTTTTGTCCCACTACTGGACACCACTGAGACTATCTGTCTGCTTTAATCGCAGCACTGAGTATTTATACACATTGATATACCCCCCGAGCCTTCTCTTGTCTGGGCTGAACAGAACTACCTCTCTCAGCCTCTACTCACATGATGCTTTGAGGCCTTAATCACCTTAGTGACCCTTCACTGCACTTGTTACGTCCATGTCCCTCTCGCACTGGGGAGCCCAAGACGGGACCCAGCACTCCAGATGATGTCTTCTCACTGGAGCTCAGTAGATGGGAAGGATCACCCTCTTTATACCTTGCTGGCTAAGCTCTTCCTGATGTATCCCATAATACTGTTGGCCTTTACTGCAAGAGTGCTGGCTCATAGTCAATTTGTTCATCAAGGTCCCCTGGCCCTTCTCTGCCAAGCTGCTTTCTAAACTGTCAGTCCCCAAGGTGTACTAGTGCATGGGGTTGCTCCTCCTCTAGGGCAGGACTTTGCTTTTCCTTTTTTTGAACCTCATGAGTTTCCAGTTGGCCCATTCCTACAGCCTGCCAAGGCACCTCTGAATGGCAGCACAGCCATTCAGTCTGTCAAACAGTTCTCCTAGTTATGTGCCATCTGTGAATTTGCTGAGGGTGCACTCTGTTGCAACTATAGGTTGTTAATGAGGAGTGCTGGTCCCAGTATCAGTCCTGGAGCTGGCTAGTGACTAGTGATTGACTTCAAGACAAAACTTCAAGACAAACTTCAAGCTGCTGATCTCATTTCTCTGGTGCTTCAACCAGTTTTAAATTCACCTGGCTGTCTCATATATTTAACCCATACTTCACCAGGTTGTCTGTGAGGATGTTGAAAAGAGACAATGTCAAAAGTCTTACTAAGATAAACCATGTTCACTGCTCTTCCCTCACACACCAGGCTTTCCATCTCATCATGGAGGGTCGTCAGGTTGGTCAGACACAATCTCCATTTGATAAATCTGTGGTGACTGCTGCTGATCACCTATCTTTTAAGTGTCTGGAAACAGTTTCCAGGATTAGCTGCTCAATCATCTTTCCAGGGATTAAGGTAAGGCGGCCTGCCTGTAGTTGCCTGGATTCTTCTTGCCCTTCTTGAAGGCAGGAGTGACATTTGCTCTCTTCCAGTGCTCAGGAACCTTCCCTATTCACCATGATCTTTTTGATATAATGACCTTTTTGACATAATGCAAAGACATCAGGCAACTTTTTGGTGCATTCCATGAGGGCCAATGGATTTTCATCCGGCTAGTTTGTTTAAATGCTCCCTGAACTACACCAAGTAGCTCCTAAACTACTCTGAGCTCCCTTGTTCCAGACCTCCCTGTAAAAAACAAGGTGAAGAAGACATTGATTACCTTGGCCTTTTTGCTGTCCTTGGTTACGTGGGTCCTGTCCCACTGAGCAGCAGGTTCCCATTTCCCCCAGTATATCCCTAGCAGCTGGTATGCCCCGTGCTACAGCAAAGCATGGCCCAGTGTGCCATGGCACAGTACTTTTTCCAGCTACCTAGGAACACTACTTATGGAAATAAACAGGACATGACAGAAGCCAGGGCTGGGCTCTGTGCTACCTTCTGCACCATGGGATTTCAAGCAGCGTGTGCAGAAGTGCACCAAGAGCTGCAGAGGCTGACTTTGAAAGTCCAGCTGCGAATTTAAAGTGATACGAGCTCCAGCTTAATGAAACTGTATTTTCTCCTCTCTGACAGATATTTTACCTTTCCCTTTGTCTGCCCCATTGCTTGCCCTAAACTCAGCTTGCTCTGATGGGATATATCCTTAGCTAGTCAGTCATTCCCTCAGGCAGGGTAAGCTTCTGTTGCTCCATTTTTGGCAAAATCTGCAGCACAGATTTCTAAATGTCTTGTATTTATTTTATTGCATTTTTTTGTGTCTGTGCATGAAACCTTATGTTTGGCGGGTAAACAGTGGGTAAACATTTCTCATAAAGACTTTTTATTTTTTAATAAACAGAAGTAATTTTCACAAATAGTTCCTTTTCTTACTCTGCTTCATAATATTCAGAGGAAATAGATGGTCTGTTTCAACATCAGGGAACTGGAAGGATAAGAATAGAGACAGCAGTGTGGAAGCAATGGGTCCCTCTTCTGCCCATATGGTTCAGGTTTGCATTTTGGCTGGCACGATAATGTGATTGCTGGCAGATCGAATGTTTAGTCTCCAGAGCAAATAGCAGCCAATGAGTTGGGGTGTAATGTACATGTGGAGATGTTCATAATATTCCACACAGGCTGAACCTACAGCAGGAGTGAATTCAGCTGCAGTGAAAACAGAGATGCTGCATGAATCCTTCTGTCAGCACAGCAATGGCATTTCCAGGCTTTTGCATTTGGGAAGAGGAGAAATGTGCCTCTAGGGATGAAGAACGCCACCACTCTCAGATTCTCCTGTGGCAGGAATATCTGACTTGCCACATAGAAGGTGATGTATTCTGATGAGCCTGAAAGTTACATTTCATCACTGCTTTATCACCCGATGAATCATTACAGCAGATGAATGTTAATTGTAGCTAAACAAATGGGCATGTCCTCTCTACCCCCAGACAGCTGCTACTGCTGTAAGACATTAGGCAGAGGGTGCAAAGTGCTTCTGGATGGAAGGGAAGTGCTACCCATTCCTCTGGAGCTACATATCTGCCGTGTAATGAAATGCCAGGTGTGGAAGAGTGTTTGGATAGGAGCAATTTCCATTTGCTCTGTGGTTTGCACTGCTCTGGGGACACACAAAGTGCAAAATTTCCTTAAGTGGTTGTTTGCTCGTGGGCAGGAAGGTCTGCATGGGAACAGAGTTGGCTTAGTCATACAGCATTGCACTGGTGTTCCTGGGGCTGTGAAGGTACCTGGTATTGCTGGATAAGATGCCACTGGAATGATGTGAGAGGCTGCTGAACCTGGGAATAGGGCAGAACAGTGTTGGCAACAGTCCTTTGTTTAAGG
Organism: Pseudopipra pipra; assembly: GCF_036250125.1. Classification (NCBI taxonomy): domain Eukaryota; kingdom Metazoa; phylum Chordata; class Aves; order Passeriformes; family Pipridae; genus Pseudopipra; species Pseudopipra pipra. The sequence continues at coordinate 59,651,190 of NC_087549.1, forward strand.
GTTCTTTGTCCATGGAAAACAAACTGATAGGGCAGATTGGGGTGTTTTCTTCTAGCAACTGTCCCTCTTGGCTGACCTACTGGTAAATATTCTGCAGCCACTGAGGCCTCAGGGTTTTCTAGCGATGACTTGAATACTCCTGCTACTCTTATAGGAACCAAAGCAAAGTATATTGGGGTGCCCAATTTCACTTAGTTCCAGTTTCTCCTCAACAGAATATACCTGGTAGGCAGTAATTTGAAAAAAAATGTTATTTCCATGCCATTCTTGATCCTCTGTCATAAGACAGTCTGTTTTGAGGAATGCACCTGTACAGCAAGAGAACTAAGATCTCAGACCTGTTCTTCCTGCAGGACATTTTAATATTGGTAAAGTTGCATGTCTGGAAAAAAAGGAGACAAGCCAGAAAAAGGAAAAATTTTTAAAAGCTAGGGAGAGCTGAGGGTAAAAATTAGCCACCTGAAGGTTAGATACAAGCATTTTGGTGTGTGAGAGCAAACACCTGTAGGTGGCTTTAAAATGGACAAAAATACAAAATCTAAGCATTCGTTCTGTAGAGTTGAAAGAGAGCTCTGCCACTTACAGAGGCACCTTGCCATCAATGTAATTCAGATGACAGCAAACGTAACACGGAGTCTCATTCTCAGTATGTGGGCTTTTCTCCTCAGGATTCCTCACCTGAAATGATTTCTTGGAGACCCCACTTTTGCTGTGGGGAGCTGTTCACTGCCTTGGAGGCTTCATCCCGCTGGCTCGGCTTGTCTGGCAGGTATCTCCTCAGCTCAGTTGCTGGTGGCAAGTGAGAGGAGGGGAGCGAGGAGATCCTCACAGACAGTTCAAACGCAGACTATGAGGCATGTGTTGAAATGTCATCAAAGTAGCAAGAATTCATTTTATTGAGGAATACATATAATAAAGATAGAACAAAGGGACTGAAATGGTGAACAGATGGGCGGGTGTTCTTTGGTGGCTCAGGAGCTGTGTGAACATGCTGGTTTATGCCCTCCCCCTCTTTCTGCCTTTTTTTTTTTTTACCTTGGTTTGGTTCTCTTTAGTATTGATGCATCAGGGTAGGATGTGAGATGATATGCCAGTATATGTCAGAAACTTGAGGAAAATAAAACCCCTTTTTCTAACATCAAACTACTGCTATCAATAGGAATAGCAACTGTTCAAAATTTGTTTCAGAGCTGCCAAGAAGTGAACATTCATAGGAGAGAGAGAAAGGGAGAGAGAGAAGGGAAAAAAATATTTTTCCTTGCTGTTTGCAAGGTGGACACAAATGCAAGCGGTAGGAGGTTGACAACTTGACACATGTCTAATAAATCTAAAGCATGGAAAAAAAGTCAACATTTCACTGTACAAGAAAGCATTACTGGGATAAAAAGTACAATTGAACAAACCTCTCACTTAAAAATATGTTTATTCCCAAATCGGTGAGGAACATATATATTAGAGCCTCAATTTCTCTTCTCCTCCCCTCCCAATATTCCTTTCTCTGATTTCTTTTTTTTTCCAACCAGGGCCATATTAACTCCTGTGCTGAGGAAGCTGAGGTTTGCTGCATTAAAATGAACAAGGTGCAAAAGCCGAGTCCAGCGAGCAGATGTTGGGAGCTCAGCGTGCTGGTGACAAAGGGCTAGAGTGCAAGAAGCTTCCATCGCACGTCTGTTCTTCAGCACAGAGCAGGCAAGGTTTTAATTTGACAAGTTGGTTGGATGCAGAGAATTCACAGATCTCAGTGAAAGCCAAACAGATTTGGCCACCTACTGCATGGCCACATTCAGCTAAAAGGGTAGCAGTTGTGGAAATGTCTCCTGCTCCAGCCGCCTGACACCACACACACAACGGGGAGCCTCGAGGAGGCTTGTTTACCACGGGCGGCAAATTCCTTTAAAAGGGAAGAAGGGGAGAAAAAAGGAATGGGAGAGAAAAAAAATCATGCTTCTGCTATCAAAATAATTAAGTATTTTTATTTCAGGTGGCTGGTTGTTTATTTTTTAAAGCTCTTCATCCTCTTGTTTTTTAATAGTTGGTATGTTATGAAATGCAAGAATGAAAATGAATGCCAAAACTAATAGAAATTCTTCTACAAGCCTCATGTAAACAGAAACATCAGCATTAGAGTTATGAATCTTAATTTGTGCCACTGAGCTAAAATTTGTATCTTACTGCATTAAAGGAATATAGACATACAGCACTGTGTAGTGTCTATGTGCAATACAGAAAACTGACATGGTCTCTCCAATTTATGGGGAAATTGACATAATTTTGCAAAAAAAAAAAAAAGAAAAAAGAAAAACCACTTGTGAACTGGATTTTGCATAATGGGATTAATTTGGTTGACTGTCACATCAACTGTGCTGCAGAATGCAAGTTAATCACAACATCGGTCTGATTTAAAAGAAGAACGAAAGAAAGAAAAGGAAAAGGAAAAAAAAAGAAAAAAGAAATGTATTTTCTTCCTCTTTTCAATTATTGTTTCATTTTAAAATGCTCCTTTTTCATTGTAGCCGTAGTAGCTCTGGCAAACAAGGCTCGTGTATAGTTGCAATGGTCACCTGAATGGTCTTTTTTTCCCCTCTCCTGTGTACTATCCACAGTAAAGGGGGGAAAAAAAGTCCGTAGCTTTTACAAGCTCATGTAAAACTGCTTCCATGGCATGGCACAACTGTGTGTGTTTGATCAACACTTACGTCGATCAACAGAGACAAAGCAACTTTAAATATTTTGTCATGTGGACCTCACTTACTGTCTTTTCTTCTACTTACCACCCTCTCTGTGAAAGCCACACTTGGCATTGGGCACTCCACTGAACCAGCCCCACTAAAACCCTTTTCCTACCTCGATCCCCACCCATGGCAGCAGCAGCCCCATTCCTCTAGCAGCTTTGCATAAGTTCAGAGAGAGAAGCAAGCATATGTGAGTTATTTTATGGCTGATTTCTATCTGTCTTTAAAGAGGTATGGGATGAAGGAATTAAATCAACCTTCTTACAGGCTCTCACATTGTATCCTTGGTAAAGGTACTGAAAACAGAGACGGCACATGTACATGACACATCACTTAAGTCCTCTGGTTTCTATGGTTGCAGTAGATTTTGCTTTCAGGGGGCATCCTAGGAAGGAGATAATGCTGCGCAGCGCTTTGGGCACGGTGTGGTTGAAGAATTAGCTCTGGGAATTGATCGTACCGTGATAGCAGTGACAGAGAACAAGGAATCGGGGCTGCTGGGATGTCAGAGCAACTTGCGCTTCCTGGGGACGGTGTCGTGTCAGCGATTCCTGAAGGCCCTCGCACCACACCGCAGCCGGTGACTGCTCCTTCATCTCTGCCTCCCTCGAAACGAGCACACTCCTCTACCCAATGCAGTGTGTTGACTAGGTTAAACAATTACACTACACTAATTGGCCTGTGTCGGTCCTGATGAGAAAGTAAACAAATACTGCAGAGAAAAGCTGAGACAAATCGTATCTAATTAAATTGGTGAAAAAAAAAAGTGACAATATTTTTCTCAAGGAAAAAAAAAAAGAGGCAACTTGTAGCATGACAAATAGCGCATGCTTGCAGCCATGTACCTCACCTGCTGAACTTCATACCTTTAACTTGGACATGGCTGTGCGAAGCTGGGGAGAAGTGCCCTGTAGTCTCCATTAGTGCCAAAACTGTTGGAATGCCTCACAGGTCAGATGTTGCTCCTTGTATGTAGCGAGAAGGTTGGCTGCCACTATTCAGTTAATTCCATCGACTCTGCTTGTATGTGTGCCTGCATGTGTGTGTGTCTGTTTTGACCAGGGTGGGTTGACAGAAATACCTATATCCATGAACAGAAACTCATAGGCTGTTTTGCCCACTTCTGGAGCATGAGCCTCCCAGCACCTAAAGTTTGTGATGGCTTCTTATCACCCACCCAATTCCCTTTCTTGTGACATCCACCACCTTTGCTGATCCTGGAGGTGGAAATCCCTGACCCTAGAGCTGAAAGCATGAAGCTCCACATCTTGTATGAGAGAACAATGGTCTCTATCTGTAAGTATCACCCACTTTGGTTTTTCTGAGTATCACAGCAACTCCTGGTGCACTACCCTGGCATGAAAGTCTGGGAGGACACAGATGAGCAGGTGAGAACCTTTTAGGGATGGATAAAAATTGTCTTTTCACTGATTAAAAGAGAAAAAGCCAAGATAAATACTACACAGTCTAAGGCACTGCTGCCTCCTCCCTTGCTATCCTCCATATTAATGGCTTCAGGGAAGTTAAAACCACAAAAAGTTACTAGTCCCATATGCATGTCAAGTCAGGGCAGAAACAAGGAAGAATTACAGGAGACAAGAGCCATGCCTTCATGCATCCCTGTTAAAATCAAGCCTGGAAAACTTTTTCCATCACTTTACTTTGGTGAGTTGGTGAATCTGAGGACACATCCTTGATTCATCTGGAAAGGATTATTTAAGCTTAATTACTTGGTAGGATGTTAATAAGCAGGTAACCTCTATTCTGGGGGTCGTGAACACACAACATGTGAAAACGAGAAAGCTGGGGCAACTAAAATCTCCTTCCTCTGAATCTCAGTGAAACCAGTGAAAAAGCACAGAATATGTTCACTGAGTGTGAGATCCAGCCAGCCACAGAAGCAGCTGCAAGAGTGGTAGCTATGTAGTATACAGCTGAGCATTTCCATCCTAATCCTCTGTTTCGAGTTGCTCAGAGCTTTCCAAATGCTTTACTTATCAGGATAAAATGTTCCAGGCCTGGTCTCTGGCAAAATGAATATTTTTAATAGTTCAAGATAAAAGTGGTTCTGTTATTCTTGAGTGGGAGAGGAGTCCAGGAATCAAGGAAACAGATTTTTTATTTGTGATTTTTTTCTAAGAGTTCATCTGCTAAGATTTCTGAGGGACCAGTTTTGAAGACAGTTATGAGGTTGCTCTTGCTGAGAGGGCCACTGGAGACTAGAATACGTTGCAGCTATTGAGCAGCATGTTACGGGGAAATTTCTTTGTGATCCAAAAAGGGTTGTGAGTCCTTGGAAATCATCCAGTGGACTTATTCAGTTTATTCAGGAAAGCTGATCCTCCCATTCTCCTCTCACGCATGCGCTGTTTCTTCTAGTAATATTGGAGTCAACATTTTCCATGTTCGTGACTAATTTAGCTATACAGAGATCCCAGAGAGATTAGCACGGTGACCTAGATGACCTCTTGAGATCCCCTCTAACCTAATTTTCCTATTGTCCAGTCTAAATGCACATCTGATTCATACTGTAAGTCCCATATAAAATTTACATCACTTGTGTAAATCTGTTTATTGAAGTCCACTCATGAGCTATAGCACATAATATTACAGAATTACGTTTGGTGTTTTCCCCTGTGGTCCTTTGGGTTGGTGCATGCTGAGCAGCCCACGATATGCAACGTGTATGTTTTGTGCATTGAAACCCAGTAAATTCAAGGTGTGGTGTAACCCATTAATACTTGCACAGCATGTAAAAGATAGGAGGGAAGCACTATGCCCTGTGACATCTATGAATTGCCCTCTACATTAATGACACATTTAGGTTGCCATACTTTGACTCTAGTCTGAAAGGCAGATGCAGGAACTGGAAGAAGTGTTGCAGCTCTTCCAGACAGAAGGTATATTCTACAGCAAAAACTGGCTACCAGTGAAGATGATCTGGTTACCCATGCTGCAGACAGGAGCAAGCTAAAGTAAAGCCACTGGCACTGTAGTCCTCACAGAAGGCTCCTAGAGCTACGCTGCCTCTGTGAACAACTAATAGATCAATCTAAGCAGAAATACATGCATGGTTTTAAGAGTGCAGTTGTGAGGGTTTCACACTAGTTGAGACAATCTGGGGGGGGGAATTAGTGCTCTTCACATTTAGGTTCATACTGAACCTTCTCCAGTTGAAATCCTAGGAGTTTTGCACCAAATTTGACAGTGGTCTTAGAAATTCAGGTCAACTGCAAATGTATCATAATAGTAACATACATTTTCATAACAGACAAAGAAGGGGAAAAATAAGAATAGTGGAGAACATGATAGTAGTGCGCCCATTTTAAAGATGAGTAGCTGAGTCACAGAGAGAAGAGAATCTAAATTCCCAAAGGCAAACAGGCAGGTAACTGAGGAGCGAGTACTTGCCCAAATTGGACAGAAAGTCAATAACAGGGCTTAACTTTGATCTCCTGACTTGCAATGATCTTATGATGCAACTATAAAATCAAGCCTTTCCCCAGGGCTTCTCAGAAAAGGTGAGTTATTTCTGCCCCTTAACAGACACTTGTGCAGCTTACCTGGCTGGACATCAGAGAGCATCAGCACCTGCAGCATCCCTCAGCCCATGGGATGGGGCAAGGAGGGTACTGGGGGAGTGCGGCATCCTGGATTCACTTTGTGGGAAGGTTGGGTGACTCCTGTGTGAATAACCAACTGACTTGTTGCTAGGGAACAGTTGGGAGGCATGCTTTTGATCTCCCATATGCTTACTACTAATAAATAAACAAATAACAATAATTACAACAAACCCCAAGTCTGTTGTATCTCCAAGATTAATTAATGAAGAAATACAGCTGAAATTCTGTAAAAGAAGGCAGCAAGGTAGGTTAGATTTCATATTTTCCTGCTGTGTATGGAAATAATGGTTGAAATTAACATTTTTTTTTCCTCCTTAAAATTTACCTTAGCTGGATCAGGTTAGTGAGAGGAGTGGGGGAGTATTCCCTTCACAGACAGAGGATGAGCAGGCAGACAGTAAATCTCTCCATGCCAGTTTTACTCACATCCAGTTTTTCCTGCCTAGTACAGTTAAGTTTTTTAGATACTTTACTTGCATTTCTAATTCAGTTATTCTTCTGAAATTTATTCAAAGGATTTATGCTTATGAAATTATAATATAATGCTGCCTATATGCCAATGAGCTGCAGGCAAAGAAAATAATTTTCTTCAATTTACAGTTATGAGGCTGGAAGAAAATGATGCCTTCTTATCACCTCTTTTTCTTTGTATGCCTCGGTATTTTTTTAAGTCTTCAGAAGGCAGGAGCTGATGATGAATTCTTAAGCAGATCACACTGATAATTGTATTTCAGAACTGTCAACTCTGTGAAGACTGTCCACGGAGGTGCCTCAGTTCACTTGAGCTATTTGTGTCACTGCTTCTCCAGGAACTCAGCCCTCAATAAAACCCAAATCACTGGGGATATTGTTAAGTCTTCTGAAAGGATTATTAGATCGAAGGAAAATTTATGGATGACACTTTGTAACAATTAATCAGGAACTGTTGATGAAGTTAAGTTGGTTCTTTATTCTTGAACAGAAAAAAAAAATATGCAGCCCCTGTAGAAATTGTCAAATGGCCTATTTTGTCACTCTGTTTGATTAATGGACTATTTGGAGTCCCCAAAAAGTCCTAGTACAAATAAAAAAGGATCATAAATATTGAATAAGCTCACAGCATGGTTAACCTTGACTATGTTGTGGAACATTCTTGGAGAAAACTTTGCTATTCAGAAAATAAATTGCTAAGGGTATTAAAAAAAAATAAAAAATTGGAGATTTTGGAAAATGTCATCTACCCAACCTTGTCATCCTGATTAGCCTGTCATGATAAATTAGCTTTAGTTAGCTTTGCAATCAGGTCAGAAATTGCTGCTACAGTAGCACATTTTGCAAGTGGGGCTACACCTGGTCCACAAAAGGGGCACAGGATGGCAAGGAAAATACTCCTGTTCTTGGTGCTTTTTATGTCACACACTGCTAACAGGTTATTATCCTTTTGTACTTCCATTTATGTAAATGAAACCCAAGGAGTACTGAGAGCATGGGAGTTATGGTGCCATAAGGTTGTTTCCAAAAGGTTGGTCGAAAGATGTTCGGTGATCTGTGTATATGCAAATGATAAGACCAAAGCTTCAGCTGCAGAGAACACACACACACACACACACACACACACACACACACACACACACACACACACACACAGATGTTCATGCGTATTCAGGACACGCAGTTTCCATCTTCTCCTCCTGCTCCTCTGTCTCTCTATTTGCAACTCTGGTGCGCTCCTTCCCTCAGACTCCCCCCATTGCTTGATGCAACTGTTTAGTCCTGACAGGTCTGACCAGTCATTTTTGCTAACCTCTGATAGCATCTAGGTCAGCATGATCCCAAACTGGCTTGCTTTTGTTCTCGGTGAACAAGAAATACAATACTATTAGTTTAGGCTGGGGTACAAAGCAGTTAAACTCCATGTGCTTCACTCCAAGAATGGAGTTCCACTCTTCTCCTTCAGCAGGGCACTTATGTGCCTGCTTAAAGTTAGGCACTTTCAGACATGCTTGGGCTGAAACAGGCCCTCACTGAGGAGAAATACTGACACTTTACATTTTGTTTAGTTGGTCCCTTTTTCCAGCATGTGGCATATGCCAGCTTGCTACCCCATCTAAACTGGCATACATGCAATCATGTACTTCAAAACAAGGCTCAGGAAGTGGAAGAGATTGAGAAATCTGTGCAACTATTTCCATGAGGGAAGTAAGAGAGCTGTACAGTAATAAATGCTCATTAGATTTTCTTGATTCTTTGAAAGTAACACAGGAATTCAAACAGGGGAATTGTTTTTCATCTCATCACATTCCATTTAGAGCTATAAATATTACTTTGCAATCCATTTTATCCCCATGATCACAGGTAGCTCTCTGCCTCCCACTGAAGAATAGCACTTCAGGAACAGAGAGGGCTGGGCTAGAGGTGGCAGACCATCCTTTGGGCATCCCTGCAGGGAAATCAAGGTGCTGGCTCTGATTTGATTGCTCCCTGCTGTCCTCCATATCTATTTGGTCAGTGGTGGCCCTAGGGAAATGGTTTTCCCAGAAAGGTCTGCCTCAAGTAAGTAAAGACAGGGAAGGTGCAGAGATGGTTTGGTCTATTTTCACACTTGTACTTCAAACTGGCCATGCAGCATGTGGGAAAAAAGCAGGGAAGCACAAAGTTTTCAAAGACTCTGAGTTCTTTGCGATGTACAATTGAAAATCTTTTATAAAATACTTTCATAATTACACAGTACTACAGCCTGTGGTTTAAAAAATCCTGTGGGCATTACTAGCCTGAACTGGGCTGGGGTAAGGCAGGAGTTTCATGGGGAAGCTGACAGAGAGCTTCTATTGAGGAGTGTGCCGACCAGCCAGCAGGCAGGACTTCCCTGCGCTGCTCTGCTCAGCCCATACCACCTCCCTGGGCCAAACACCCCGCTGTTTGCTGTTTTCCCAGCAAGGTGCAAAGCCAAGGTCTTGACTGGCAGTGATTCTTAAGGATGGGAAGGGAGGCTGTCAAGACGACAGAGCCAGGCTCTTCTTGATGCTGTCAATCAACAGGACGAGAGGTAATGGGCAGAATCACAGAACAGTTAGGGTTGGAAGAGACATCTGGAGATCATCTAGTCCAACCCCCTGCCAAAGCAGAGTCACCTGGAGCATGTTACATGGGAATGTGTCCAGGTGGGCTTTGAATGTCTCCAGAGAGGGAGACTCCACGACCTCCCTGGGCAGCCTGTTCTACTGCTCTGCTGTCCTCAGCATAAAGATTTTCTTCTGATGTTGAGGTGAAACTTCCTGTGTTTTAATTTAAGGCCATTGATCCTTGTCCTGTCGCTGGGCACCACTGAAAAGAGTCTGGCACCATCCTCTTGGCACCCACCTTTGGGACATTCATATGCATTACTGAGATCCCCTCTCACTCTTCTCTTCTCTAGACCAAACAGGCCCAGCTCTTGCAGTCTCTCCTCATGAGGGAGATGCTCCAGACCCCTAATCACCTTTGTGCATCTCTGTTGGACCCTCTCCAACAGAGCACAGAATTAGACACAGTACTCCAGATGTGGACTCGCCAGGGCTGAGTAGAGGGGGAAGATCACCTCCCTCAACCTGCTGCCCACACTCTTCCTGATGCACCCCAGGATACCACTGGGCCTCCTGGCTGCAAGGGCACACTACCAGCTTGCAGTCAACTTGTCATCCACCAAGATTCCCAGGTCCTTCTCAGTAGAGCTGCTCTCTAGTAGGTTAGACCCCAGCTCATGCTGGTACTTGGGGTTACTCCTCCCCAGGTGCAGTACCCTATGCTTGTCCTTGTTAAACCTCAATAGGTTTACATCCACCCAATTCTTCAGCCTATCAAGGTCCCACTGAATGACAGCACAGCCTTCAGGTGTATCAGCCCCTCTTCCCAGTTTCCTATCATCAGCAAACTTGCTGAAGGTATATTCTATCCCTTTGACCAGGTCATTGATAAACAAATTAAATAGGACTGGATCCAGTATTGATTCCTGGGGAATGCCACTGACTACAGGCCTCCAGCTGGATTCTACTCCACTTTCTCACAATGCTGTGAGTTCTGCCATTCAGCCAGTTCTTGATTCACTTCACTGTCCATTCATCTAACCCACATTTCCTGAGCTCACCTATGAGGGTGTTATGGTAGACAGTGTCAAAAGCCTTGCTGAAGTTGAGGTAGACAACATTCACTGCTCTCCCTCCATTGACCCATCCTGCCATGTCATCACAGAAGGCTATCAGATTGGTAAAGCATGATTTTCCCTTGGTGAATCCATGCTGACTACTCTTGACGACCTCCTTTTCTTCTACAAACTGAAGCACAGGAAGTTCCAACTGAACATGAGGAAGAACTCCTTTACTGTGAGGGTGGCCATGCACTGGAACAGGTTGCCCAGATAGGTGTCGAGTCGCCCTCACTGGAAATATTCAAGAACCATCAGGACTCAATCCTGTGCAATGTGCTCTAGGGGACCCTCCTTGAGCAGGGAAGACCAGATAAACCACTGTGGTCCCTTCCAACCTTACCCATTCTGTCATTCTGTGAATTTTCACAGTGGCTGGCTGTTAATTCTAGTTAAATTCCAGCCCTGGTAATTGCACTTTTCTTAAGGAATTCCTGCTGCTGATTCACCTGTGAAAGCCACAGTGGTCCCAGGCAGAGCCACCAAGGGTTGTCACAACAGGCTGCATAACCGGCTTTGGGGTGGGGCTCTTTCAGGGATTCTGGCTGATGTGTTTTGTATGGGATTTATGGAAATTTACTACATCAGGGAGACTGAGCAAACAGGCTGTTTAGCTGTTGACATGGTCACAGGAGAGTGAAGAGACTTGTGCTCCATTTCCTGAGTCAGTTAAGAATCTGGAGCACATCTAGGACCCAGAGCCTGCTCTGGAAGGTGAATAATACATTCTGTGTCAAATGCAGGTACTAAGAGTGCTTAGATCATGATCTGTTTGCTTCTGGAGATGCCCAGCTTTAGGTGTTTTCATGCAGTAGTATCAGAGTGGGAAATTGTGCATCAAATTCTGTGCTAATGGGACTCTCAGGCTGCAGAGCAGCGCCTCTACTCTTTGTACAACAGAGGTCCTACAAGATAAGGTAATGCACAGGAAAGCATTGCAGCTGTGAGAAAGAAATTGACTTTAAGGTGTAGCAACTACAATGGCCAGTCAAGAATAGGGTGCCTGAGTTCTCCTGCTACATTTAATATAATTTATATTAAGCAGAGCAGCTTCAAAAAGGTATATCCCCTTTCAAAAACAGTCCCTATATTTTTGTGGTTAGGACACTTCTAAAATGTGTGCATTTGAATCACATTGGAAGACCTGAATTTAAGTCTATTCCCTGCCTGCATCTCAGATAGGTGCTCAGATCACCTCTTTTTGAGGGCTGGATTATTTGTACCACATGGACACTTATCAGACATGGGAGGAATACCTCGTGCAAAAGTGCCAGCACAGCTTAAAGATAAACCAGGCATATAACACCCTTGCAGTACCTGGTGGTAGGCCCTGCAGAAAAGGGCACACACATGGAGAATTTGTTGCCTGCCTCACCACTGCTGGAAAAAAGGCAGACATCTGATGCCTCCTTAGTACTTTGCTGGTGAGCAGAGGCTTGGAGATGTCTGAACTGGTGGTTTTTCATTAACTATCCAAGGCATGCTTGTGTAGATATTCCAAGGAGTCTTTCAATATGTGAACTTGTAGAAAGGCTTTTCTTTGCAGCTCTTTTGGAGCACATCAAAATGCTTTGCTTTCTAAAATAAACTGTTCCTAGTGTCTTTTGCAAAGCTGTCAAAGGAATAAGATCAACATTGGTCCACATTCTCTTTTTCATACTTTCCCAAACAAACATTAAAATAAAATTCCCTTTACTTAGGTAGGCTTTTTCCTTTGATGACTCTTTGTTCCTGAAAGACAGCTCAAATCCAGGAAACATGGGGGATGCATCAGTCACTTGAAGGGTGCAGATTTCATTGTTATTGTTTGCCAGCCAAAGAACAACAATGCATAAGAAAATGCACATACTAAATAAAACTAATTGCATTATAAACAGCATCAGGCATCCTATAAAAACTTGTTGCCTAAATGTATCTGTAACAATTTATCAGCAAATGACCTTCATGCAAACGAGCCAAAGGAATTAGCTGGGGGTTGGCTGAGCTCTGCACTCCTTTCACATACCCTGTAGTAAAACAGACCACCAAAAAAAAAAAGAAAATCCTATATATCTCAAAATGCTAGGCCAGTGGTTCAGCCGTTTCACTAGGGTCTTCTCTGTGTTAATTTGCCATATTTTATAAAGCATGTTACCCACTCTTCATTTTTGTACTATCTTTTCTTTCACTGCCCCTGTTATGGTTTGGCTCTATGTACCCAAGAGTAAACCCCTTGCAAAAGAATTTGTATCAGCTAGAACTGATTCAGCAAGTAGGTTTCACCTGAAAGTGGACAGGTTTATTCTCCAGGTTAAGGCTGATTTTCATCTATATTTTTAAACTTCTTAGACCAACAGGTAACTAAAAACTCAGCTATGACAATGAAATAACACCAACCTACATTGCCTGTTTTTTGTTGTTTGTTTGTTTCCCAACTGATAAGATATCAAAAGAAGAGTAAATGGCAGGTATAGGGTATTTTCCCTTTTAAGAGGTGTTATAATTTTATATACTAGGATAACACCCGTGGATCAAGCCAACTCTGAGCTTTGGATAACTGTAGACTTGGAATATTGTGAAGATGTTGCTACAGATTTGCTTAGAGTTATCTTCTTTGCAAGAAAATGTATGTAAGTTATAGTGGCTGCCTTGTATTTTTATAGGCTGGAACTATGTTACTCATGGGATGCGGAGTATAACATTGATTTTGTGTTTTGATTCTTCTGTAAATGCAGAGAGGAGAAAACAATTGGACTCCTGCTCTTCACAGATGAGAAGATATGGTCTTTGATCTTAATGCTATAACTAGTAATCAAATGTTGGTTTTCTGACTTTAAATGTGTGAATGAGTTGAAAGATGCTCTCAACTAGGCTTACAAGCCATGTGTAGTGGGTGAACGATGCTTCTTGTAGCTCATTCTTGACACAGTTATGATATAAAACAAATGTAGGAAGGTCTTTTGATCTGTGAGTTAAGGCTGCCTGTGTTTACAGAGACAAGGCTGGAGTATTTGGAGGCTTTGAAAAGCCATGCGTGGTTGTACCCTTGGCTTTACCCTATTTTTGCTTATCTTTCTGTTTGCTAGCTACAGTGCTTTCTGTTAGAGTAGTATTAAGATTCATTTTGTGTGAGCTTCACTATTGCACCTTCCCTGACTGGAAATAACATGGTGAAATCTTATTAGACCTACAGGGTGTATGTCTGGGCTTGGGAAAGGACAGTGCAGCTCTTGTGGCCATGCAGCTGCACAAAACCTGCTTGTTTCCTCTTTATCAATGAACAGCACTGAGTGCTTAAGGAAGTCAGCAGTTGTATTTTGCTTGGAATTATATGTGAAGGAGGATCCTCCTCCTTGTCATTTTATTTATCATTAACAGCCATTTTAATTTCTTCCCAGCGGCAATTACACTGATATCACCACATCTAAATCAGAAATGACATTAGTGGTTATATTATGTTGAATGGGCATCACCTAATTTTTAAGTGGCATTCGTACCCCATCATTGTGATTGTATCCCTTTCTAATAAGTAATGTAAGAAAAGATCTACATAATGGGGAAACATACATATTAATATATTCCATGACAAACAAGTTAACTTTACATATTAATCATGGTAAATAGAAGTCACGTTTTACATTTTTTCTCTTCAGTACACTGTTCTCTTGACAGCTTGCTTTCCCTCTGGTTTTATTCTTTCCAACCCTGGTGTACATTCCACTGCCTCTGGTCACCCTGTTAGTCGCAGAAGGAAAAGGCAGGTCACATCTGTCTGGTTAAAATTTAAAAAAAAGAAAAGACAATGTTACTGGAAAACATAATATTACTGCTTTACTCATTGCATTCAGGTCTGCATGAAGGCACTTGGATATGTGCAATAAACATATGTGTGTGATAATGAGATTGTTGGTGGAAAGTCATCTTGAAAAGACAAGGAGCAATTAAGCTTGCTTACTTATACAAGTTAGAATGACAAGATGCCAGTGCCAGCCCCGCTCATCCATATAATAGGGTTCTCTTTCCCTGCTTAGCTGTATTGGGAGAAGCATTTCCTGTCAAACCTCTGCCATGACTCCACCATAAAGCAATCTGCCTTCCTCCCTTTCACACACCATTCATTCTCACACTCGTCTCACTGTCCTGATTTCAACTAAGTGCCTGCTAGCAAGCACCTGTATTAGAATAATTTAAGAATTCAATGCAAAGCCTTCATATAACTGAGTATTTATTTGTAATGCTGTACTCTCTTGTCCAATTTTAATTGAATACTTAAAGATGTCAGTGGGGAGATGTGCAGGTTGCTCACAAATGTTTAATAATGCGATGTGTGGAGTCAACAAATAAAGCACCTTTCTTTTGCTATCTGGAAGATTTAGATAGGATATCTTGGATGCTATTGACAAGGAGAGAAGTGTGGAACAATAGGAACATATGATAGTGTTAGATAACAATAGCTATCCTTATGCATCTTGAATTGAATGATGAAGCCATCAATTAGAGAAATAGCCCTCTGAGTATATATCATTGACAAGATGAATGCCACCAGTACATTGCATTTCTGGATGGAGATCTCAGTGATCTGTAATTCAGAAAGGCAATGAATAGTATATACAGTCAGACTAATTCTATTATTTTGAAAATCAGAATTTTTTTGCCCTCCTCATGTTTCTTTGTTTTTGTTTTTCTCTTTATTTTTAGCTATGAGACTCCTTCAGATACTGAAAGTATTTCAGTATTTTATTAATTACTTAAACAATGCTTTCTCATTTAGTATTAAGATGCCATTCTTCTCCACACTCAGCATATTTAGTGGACGCTTTCAGTGCTTAAAAGAGTACGAGGAGCAGTTCTTTCTAGATGTTGTCTGGTCTCTTAATTCTTACATACAGTTATGGGGATCCATTCACACCCTATGAATTCTGTTAGAGATCCTCTCCATAGTGAGGAGCAGACTTGGCATATGCTCCTTAGGTGGTACAACCTCTGTTTTCAACCTAAATTTTCCCATGTTCTCTTTGGAATATCTGATAGTTCCTATCACCTCTGCCTCTTCCAGGTTTGGGGTTTATTTTGTTTGGTTGGGTTTTTGGTTTTGTTTGTTTGTTTGAGGTTTTTTTGTTTTTTTCTTTGGTGTTAATAATCATAGGTGTTATGTTTATAGCAGAAAAGCAACAGAAAAAAAGCTAGAGAGACAGGAGTGGCATTACAATAAACGAGGAATTCTCAGCTCGCAGTTTCCAGTTAATCGGTTTCATTTCTTTTACTTACATTTGAAAGTGAGTAAATATTCCATGGTCAGGGCCAAAATTTATCCTTGGATCTGTACATAGGTAACCAAATGTACAGCAGCAGTGTTACACAGTGAAAATGGCTCTGTAGGAGAATAAAGAAAGAATATGAGGAAGGACCATAATTAATGCAGTTCTCAACTAGCTATAATATACAATTTAAGAAATGGAAATAAACATTCATGAACACTATTTGTATTATTATTATTTCTGGTTGATTTTTTTTTTTTAACATGGACTTCTTTGTGTTAAATCATCTTTATGATGTAAATGTTTAGGTCCTCTTCATGTTTATTTGCTACTATGTAGAATGTAATTTTATTAAAAAATGGATCCTACCAGGGATGCTAGTGATCGTTGCAGTGAAGAATTTCTAGAGCCTTGGGGGAAAAAAAATAGTCACTGCCTTTCCCAGAAATATTTGAAAGGGCTAATGAAGTTTGGAGGATCTCAAAGGTATTGACAATATATGGCCTGATGAGGGCAAGAAAAAGCTCAAGTCTTTCAAGAAAACAGCAGGTAAAAGAAATTTCTCTAGCTTTCTCCCTTCTAAATCTAATCCAATGAAACCACCTACAGGCCAATAAGCTTCTTGAGTGCACTTTGCCCTGGATATATTATCACCCAAAACATAAATAATGCAATAAAAGAAAATGGTTGGTCTTCTTAATGAGCTACTGTTAAGGCACCCTTCCCTCTTATCTCCTTTCATAGCCTGATGCAAAGAGCAGCATCAGTGGTTGTGAGTGTATTTCGAGTGCTGCTAGGAAAGCACAAATGAGAAAACAGACTTAATTACACTGCTTACTGCATCTAGAGGTCCATGTGGTTTGACCGGCTGTGTTAGGACACCCTGTAATTTGGAGGAATTCTCCACACGCTGGCACCATAAATGTACTGCTATCCAAAGGGTGGTTAATAATCTGAAGTTGGCTGTTAACATTGCTGGAGCTGGTGTCTATAATTTCAACAAGTGACCTGAATGACTCTGCAATGAAAGACTGAAATGTCACCTCCTCCTTCACTTTGTTTGCCTTGAGCAAAGACTGCTCCAGATTGTGTACATCCAACGAGGTCCAAATGATGAAAGGGCGGTGTGTAAGCACAGATTCATGGCTCTGCTAAACCTCCCTGCTCTGGCAGAATAGTAGGGAACATGGGGAGGAGAAAAATAAGACAATCTCCTCCAGAGCAGCTTCTACTGTGGCTGTCTTGTCCCACCTCTGAGCATGTAAAGGTGAGCCTGGCTATAGGGACCTGGCTCTCCCATGCTCTCTAGCTGCCAGCTACAAGTAAATCAGACCTGATGCCCGTGGCTAAAGGCAAAGAAAATGGCTCCCATTATCCAGGTATTTATTTTGCACCTGCTGCTGTGACATCTGTGTAATAACAGTTACGTATGACAAAAGGTAGTCTGACCTGACTTTGAGTATTTCATTGCTTCTTTTCATTATGCTGAGTGAGCAAGCAAGCAGACGACTCATATTCTTCATGGGACGTAGAACTGTAGAATCATTTAGGTTGGAAAAGACCTTTAAGACCATCAAGGTGTCACGGACCATCCAGCTGAGACACATGTGGAGTGGCAAGTGCAAAGACCTTTGCTGTCAGAAATCTTAAACCCTTGCTTCCGTTGTGCCTCATTGGTACAGCTCAGATGCAGTAAAGGAGTAAAATACTATCAGTAAATTTCAGAAAGTTCAGTATTTGCATTTCATTTGGAAACCTATGACATTTTGGCGTATTTTCACTGGAAGGCCAGAGCAAGGCTGATTGAAGATCAGTGTCGGCATTAAAATATACAAGGTATGGAGAGCTGGTGCACTTCAGAGCAAAGTCAGCCTGCCAGGCACAGAACCAGGGCAACCCTGGGACAAAGAATAGAACTGCATGTTAGAGTTGGTCGTGTTTTTTAAATACAGTATTGAAGAAAGAGATTAATTAACTCACAACACTCCGAAATTGTATATTCTTGGAGTGACACTGGTACTTAGTGCAAATATGCTTGTTTTCAGACCTTCGTGCATGTTGCCTGGTGTACAAGTGTAAGAACTGGGGGCTGTTCAACCTTTTGACTTACTGTGTGGCAGACAGGAAAGCAGTGGAATAGTACCTTTTTCTGTATTCCCTCTGGTACAGTATAGCTAGTTTTCAAGGACTAAGAAACTTTTCCATCATTTGGAAAAGTGGGGATGTCAGCTGTACTCTGCCAAAATTATGCTGGGAAGCTTCAACAAAATCTAAGCCTGAATGACCATGTTCATTCCTCACCAGCCATCATGAAGGCACTATTAACATTTTGTTTACTGAAAACATTGAGGTACTGCTGCCATTTATATATGACTGGTAAAGTTCTGACTATTTCTGGAAGCAATCATCTTCCCACCTTGCATTTGTCTCTAACTAGTTGAAAATGTGATATAATGCCAGGAAGGTGGAAGAAAATAGTCTAGAAAGCAAGGACACTGGCATTAATGCTCACTGCAGTATATTTGTGAAGCACTTGTGTTAGATTTAGGACTGTATCTGATTTACATGGGGGGAAAAAGCCTGTTGCTACTTGTTGAACTCATCTGAGGTGAAGAACAAACTCTGGCTTTCCTCCAGTCACCTGAGCACACCACTATCCAAACATTTTTTTGTCCCTGCTAGATACAACCCTTGTCTCTGCAGCATTTTTTATCCACAGCCTGCCACTCACCTTTTAGGATTCTGCTTCATCCCATGTGAACCACTGCTGAACTGTTTTGTACTGCTACAATTTCAACTTTGCGGAAAAGGAGTTATATTTGGCTCTTTACTCTTCACACCATGATGTGTGTTTTGTGACTGCTGAGCATGTCAGCTTTTCACAAACAAAAAAGACAGAAATGAAATAGAAGTTGCCACAATAACTTGTACCACTAACAGAATGAAAGAGACTGCAAATTAAATCACATAGGTGGAAAGAGTCCTTGGTGGGTTGTTTTGGGGTTTTTCCCCCTATGTAGCTAGAAAGGATTTCGTACATTAAAAAAAGAATTATGTCTGTTTCTGTGGTAAAATGAAAACTGGATACATTTGCCATAAATCTAGTCAAATTTTGTTGCAGAGCCTATAGGCAAAACTGTGTGCTTTGTTAGGTTTACATGTTACAGGGCAAGGGTACTTGACCTACCCCCCTGAAAAGACAGAGGAAAGCCTGAAACATTTTCAGCAGCCTTCCCCTCTATGATTATTTCACCCCTCATTTTTTTACTGGGAGTAGAGAGGGAGGCAGACAGAAAGTGGGAGAAGAAAAGGGAAAACTATCTATCAAGTAAGTCAGGCTTGTGACTTATGGGAGCGAGGGGAAGAGCTGTTTTTTTAAAATAGGATGGACAATAATCTGTCCTTCACAGTCCTATTCGTTTAGAGAAGAATAATACCTGAGAACTGGAGCGTTGCCTTTTTAGCAGTTCCTCTGGAGCAAGGCTTGCTTTGCTGCCAGCCGCCATCAGAAATTGCAAAGCTGATGCCATTGCCGCCATAGCTCTTACAACATCATTGACTACGAACATACTGAATCTCCCAAGACTTTGGGAGTTATCTGGAGGCCCTGGGAAATTTCACTACAACTTGAGGTTAGGCAGGTCTGTTAGAACTGCTTTTTCCAGCAGGATGAACATACTCACAGAACTAAGAGCCAGGTTCTCCTCAGAGACCGTTTTTACACTGTTTCAAGAGTGTTATTCTTGTTCCTCATTTACATTCCCTAGAGAGGAAACCGACTCAATATCTCTCTTATTTGTAGGCACTTGTGATAGTAGATTGAGGTTTCCCAGCTCAGGAAGAAGTCAAATGATCCAGTAACTGACTCCGCATCTTGATTACCGAGGATACAATAAAATAATGTATTTTATCCACTTTCATCTGGCTACTCCTGCCACACCCTATGCAGGGAGGAAAGGTACATTAGGCTGCCTGTATGCAGGGGTTATTTTGAAAGTAACACAATTCAAGGAGAACCCCTCATTAGGGCTTCAATGAGGGATTACACATAGGTGTCAAGGGGCAAATAAGCCAGGCATTATTCTTGTTTAATGTTATGAAATGGCTTTAAAAACTCTGGATGCAAATAAAACTTTCTGATAGGCTGCCAGGAACAGTCATGCCAATAATGCCATGCCACTGTGAATAAAGTTGGAGTGTTTTTCTTTGTAGCAATCAGACATGCCACACAATGCATTTCTGTGGAGTTCTCTTTCCTGGGTGGTTGAAATCACTTGGCTGACGGCCTTGTGCCTTCCAGCTCACCTGAGGCATGCTGTAATCAGCCAGAACTGCGCTGCATGTCAAGTCTTACTGCTTCCAGAAAATATACAAATTTCCTTTCCTTCTATTCCCTTTGTGAATGAGTCCCTTAGGGGTATGGTTTTAAGACAGTGCACAAGAAGCCTGTGCACAGATCCTTGTAACGCATAATGAGATTTGTGTGCCTGCCTACTTTCTCTGAAAATGAACCCTAGAACAGCAGAAGTGACTTGGTCTGGCACTGGCTTGGTCCTTTTGACCTCCCTCTTGTGACAGAACAGAAAGACTTCCCCCTCCTTCTCTTAAAGAAAGCCTGAAGGGTAGGTTTTTATGATGTGCTGTCTGGTCTTGAAGTAAAGAGACATTTCTTGAGGTTTTTAGAGACATCAGCCTCAGTTCTGAAGAAAGATAAGGTTGTTCAACACTTCATGGGGTAAACAGGTGCAATGTATCTACATGTCCTATGACAGAAGGCTTGAATGCAGAGTTTTTGCTTCAAAATGACATCAGAAAATACTGTAAGTCCAGGAGAGCTAACTGCTTATGACAAGTAGGAAAGTCTCACCTGCAGAGTAGGTGCCAAGAGCTCATCCTCTTTCTAAGCCTTTATTTGTTATTACAGCAATGTGCAGGATTCAGTAAAGTTTCCCAGTGAAAATTCCTTATGTAGACTCACGTAAGCTTCTCGTACACAGCCCATTTGTAAAGTTTTTTTTGAAGACCTACAAAAAAAAGCCAGAGAGAGAACATGCTATAAACCACCACCAAAACCTCTGGGCTGTTATGGATTGCAGGAAGGTTTCTTGCACTCTGCCAGGATCTGTGCTGAGTGCCTCGGGATCTGAAAACTGCTCTTGTTGTTTTGAAGCAGGCTCTGCTGGAGGCACGGCAACTTACAACTCCTGTTGAACCAGCACTGCCCAAATGCCCCTTATAACCAGCATCAATTGAAGTGATGTCAAAAATCCTCCTGCCCTATAACCTAAGTAAAGAATGTGAGTTTAAGGGGGGATGATACATATTGGAAATTATAACTGAGATCAAGCCATCATGTGCCTAGGCCATGTACATAGAATCCTGTTGTCTCTTGCTGATAATCAGCAGGCTGTACCTCACAGTTTCTAGGGTTTTGCCTTGGGCCTGGTCTAGATGTACTTTTGTACTAGTAAAACACAGCAAGTGCAGTAAGTGTTTACCCCCTCTGATGTTACCATTTCATCTGGTCTAATAGGATCCAGCTTTTATTTATGTGTATATCTGTCCTTGTGAGAGGCAGGAAGAATGCACCAGCCAGGGAGGAAAAAGAAAAAATATTGTATTCTTGAGTATCGACTGAAGGAGTTAATGCAATGGGGCATATGTGAAGGGGTTAAAACACTATACAGGTACAGATCCTGTGGCAATTACAAATGTTATTGAAATAAAAACCAGAAACAGGAAGCCAAGAAACAGGTCCCTAAGGCAGGCATCTGTCTTAAATGATATCATTTGTCAAGTTTCCAGCATTTTGTGGTTGTGAACACAAAAAGAAGTTCTGTGTTACACTAAGGATATTACATACTCATTAGCTGGAATGTTCCTGAAGTACATAATACAGGATTTTCATTTAATAAGAAGCAGCTACTTGCAACTGCGCTGCACATAAAATAAATTCTGGGCATGCTAATTGCCATTCAAGGATGTTCTACCTAATTTTTGACAGGTTTTTCTTCCCCTCCCCCCTTAGAATACACTGTAAAAATTGTAAGCAGAATGTATTAATAAAGTTTTAAAATCTTTTGAGAATATTTTCTTATTTCTGAAGTCTGGATTCCTGCAATGATGAATAATGAAGGCTTTAATGCAGATATTAAAGAAAAAAAAAAGGAAAAAAACCCCCTAGGATTATTGTAGCAAGAAGTGGAGTAGTAAGAAAGCATTACACATACATATACATGCATATCTCTTGGTACAATAAGTCTTCAAGTCATCACCCCCCCTTGAAGAACAAATCTACCTTTAATTAATTGGTATAGTTCCTCTATCTGAACACTATTAGTGCATTAGTTTTAACTAATATATAAGCTTCCCCCTCGTTGCCCTGCCAATGACCTTAAGCTTCACATGGTAGGAAAGCCACTTGCTGTAGAATAGAATAGTAATTTATCCACCATGATTGTTCAGCTCTGGCCCCTCTGTAAAACAGCAACTGACAATTGTGCTGTGTTACGGATGGTACGTTTGTGGTGTGTACAATAGTGTGCAGAGCATCCAACTCACTTCCCTGAACACTGCAAGCAGGGTTTGAAAAGTGACTGTAGAAAGAAGGGATCACTTGCTGAGCGATGTCCCTCCATTTCCAAATCTTTTTTTGTCCCCCTCCAAATAACTCCCCCCATATTTTTTCTCAAAAGAAAGACCAGCACTGTTTTCTCAGCTTAAGTAAGAGCAGTATGTAGTTTTCAATTCATAAAAGTATGTCATCATAATAATAGTGATGAAAAAAAAAGGTTACTTTGCTTTTCTTTTACCTGGGATTTCCCTGCTTTTTTCCACATTTCAGGATTTAGCATATCCTCTCAAAACACAATAAATTTCTATTCTGTAGCTTAAGGGATCCATCAGTTAAAATGTTAGTCTTTCATCTTTATTACCCTGCCATTAAAATGAAAGAAACCGGGACACACTTCAGTTTAGAAGAAGCAATTTAGTTGGTAATGTCCTTACTACTCAAGTCTTTACAAAGAAAGAAAGTGCATTATTGCTTATATTTCACACATTTATCTGCATAAGAAGCAACTAAAGCTTTCAGACACATATGATATTAAATTTAATAATATTCTTTGATTAGATTATTTTATTACAACATTTTTCCATTACCAGTCATTTCCTGTACACATTTACATTCATAAAACCTGCAGGTTTTTCTTTGTTTGT
Organism: Pseudopipra pipra; assembly: GCF_036250125.1. Taxonomy (NCBI): domain Eukaryota; kingdom Metazoa; phylum Chordata; class Aves; order Passeriformes; family Pipridae; genus Pseudopipra; species Pseudopipra pipra. The sequence continues at coordinate 59,674,159 of NC_087549.1, forward strand.
ATGTGTTTATATGTATTCATAAAGCAAGGAAAAGATTTTCTGTTTTGCTACAGCTGTTAGATTCAAAAAGAACAGATTAATAACTAGTCACCACGTAGGACTAGGTTTTCTTGTACACTGCACCAGTAACCCTTTGCTATAATGAGGACACAAAGAGGCTCACATCAGGCTGCTCCTCTTCTTCATAACTCAAAAGCGTCACAGTGGCAATAGCCTCTAGTGCTATTTGTCTTTAGTGCAGTTGTGACACTTCGGCATGATCCATAATTTGGCAGCTATTTACCGTGACATTTCCCTTCAGTGCAGCCATAACATTCAGTGAAGCCATTATTTGGTTCCATTTACCATATAAATTGTATTGTCGTGCATGCATGCTAGCAGCTACATTAGGTACCTGAAAATGAGTAAATCTTGTAAAATAGATACTAACAGCCATTCAGCAGAGAAATTTCTTTACTCCTCAGACAGAAGTAGGAATATCTATAATCTCTGCAAACACTACTGCAAACTTTTCCTCGAGAGAGTGTAATTATTTGTATTTACATGACACAGCAGTTATTCGTATCCACTTATTAAATATATACATTACCTGTATGTATACACACAGACACACACACGTACACATACAAACACATGGCAAACTATTGCTTGGTAGAAACCTAACTTAATTCAAAAAGGTATTAGGAGATTCCAGCATAGCAATTAAGTAGGAAGTATATCTGTAAAATGTGCTGAGGGTTGCAGGCCAGGAGAGAGCGAGTGAGTACGCGTGTGTCCGTGTGCGCGTGCGTATGCACACATGTGACAGACTCAGGAAAAAAAGCCAGCTCTTCATCTAGTTCTTTGTTGTTTTTCCATGGAAGCATATGTGTGTAGGGAAGGGAAATTTGGTTATTAGCCTTTGCAAACAATGCCAGATTCCTCTGTGGCAAATTCATTTAGAAAGGTAAAATTAGGATGTAGTGCTAGCAACCACATCTCAATGAGCTGCTATTATTAATAGTATTATTATTTAAATCCCTGCTCTCTACATATAGTATACTTAGTACTTCCAAGGCAAATGTATTATTATTTTTAATCATTTAAGTCCCCACTGTGCACACAGCTTTTAATACACCTTTTTTGCAAGCATATTAAGTGTATTGTTATTAATCCCTTGCTGTGACGCTACAGTATTTCTTTTCCTTGTATATTGAATGTCCTATCATCATTTAAACCTCTCAGTGTGTGCATGCCATATACATTTTCCTAACCATCTAATATTTAAACATTATTTAAATCCATCATAGCTTACTTATTCAAAGTCAGCCCTGCTCTCATAACTGTAAGTTTGTAGAATGTACTTTTAAATAAAGAGAAGTTGGTTTGTTTTTTTCTTTCCTCCCTGCAAACCCAATTTTATCGTGAAACTCATCAGAAAAGCTTTATCTGCGTGTTTCAGAAATACTTTTCACCCCTTCTCTACCAATAATGCTCTCTTTCAGCAATTTAAGGGATAGAAATCATATCTTTAAAACCAAAAATTACTTCTTCATTCAAGATTCATTCATGGAAGAGCAATCACATTTATCCTGAGCTACTCCTTCAGCATAACATAGGCATTTGATGAAAAGGACAAGCCCAATGACCAAAGCCTAACCCAAACACCAAAACGGCTATGAAATTTGTACACTGGCCAAACAAGCTGTGCATGTAGCAAACATAAAACTTTTATTAACCTGTGATCAATATGAAAGTGCTCAACAATAATCCTGAAGCCAAAATTAAAACTAATAACATGTCATATCTGGAATATATGTGTGAAACTTCCAGAGGTTCCTCTTTTCCCTTATTTTGATCAGTGAAAGAGCCTAGGGCAGTTGCATTACGCAATGTTATATATGAAGTAACATATTAAAAAGAAAGTAGAATGTTGTAAGTCCAAACAGAATCCTGTTACAAGAATAATTTTTTGTGACAAAAACATATGGAATTCACTGCTTCAGAAACATTAAATCTATTGAACTGACAGTGATCAACACATCCGAAAATTGGGCAACTTGGATGGATTTTGGCATTTTACTGCAGAAATTTAATTTGAAAAATTGTTACCCATGCTACTCTTCTGCACGCATCACAGAAGTAACCAATTTTATTCTTTTTATTTTGCCATAGTATATTCCAAAATACATTTTTTAAAGATGCATTTATTGACCAAGCACATTGCCTTGTCTCTGAACAAGAAAAGACACCATGTGCCTAGAAATAAAATAGTGAGAACTTTGCATGCTCTTATCTTGTATAATACTTGAGTGTTTGCATCTTTCTAGTATCCAGTTGGAAGGCCAATAAACAAACACAACACAATATCTACAGTATTAGGGATGAAAGAGGAAGTATGTTTCCAAAAGCAGATCTTGGTGAAAACAAAAATTGTAGTGGTTTCATGTTTACCTTGTGTAAAAGAGAAATGGTAACAAAGACTCAAGCCATTCTGCCCTTCCCCAAAATCTACCAAGTGAGACTAAATCTAGTAGTCAGGTATGACCCCAAAAAGGGACAGCTGTCCATTGTGCACAACTCCTTATGATGAATTACATCATAATAAAAAACTACAGTAAAAATGTGCTAAATCAAAATTAGAAATACTTTTTCTACTGCCTGTACTGCTGAATAAAATACATGTTTTCATATGTTACTTTTAAAAATGTGTGTACAGTCAGGCCTGAATAATGCTCTAAAATTAAGTTTACCCGGGTTTTTTTCCTTCAAGCCCTAGACATTATCAGTCTATCATTATGGTTATTACGAGGTGTATGATCTTAGGAAATTTTCATCTCCCCAACTGCATACAAACGAATATAATTTCAAAAGATGTGGTAAAATTGGCCTTTAAGATTTTAAACATTTGCAATGGAAAAAAGATGTGGAGCAAGCAGTTTCAGTATTTTATTGTTCTGGAAAATATTATGCTTCAAGCTGGAATTTCCACTGCACATATCATTAATAATATCTATTAAGTGAGGAAAAATTTTCAAAACTTTACAAAACCTTTTAACTTCACCCACTAGATAATCTATGCCTGAGCATCGGTACCTGTACCAGGTGCTGTGACTGTAGATTTAATATGGTCTTGCTGTTTGTAAAAGGGCTTCTGCAGAAGCAATATTTGGTAAAAGTAGAAGTAGTAGCCTGGTTATGGGAAGTCACTTAAAAAATGAGCAGTCAAAGAACTCTACAGAATGGAGAATACCTACAAAAGAGCTAGTCAGCAAGAAACACATAAATATGAATAAATGCTAGGAACAGTTAAATAGCTTTTAAAACTTTATTTAATCTTCAAAAATATACAGGACCTGAACACACACGAACATGGCTCAAAATCTTGTTCCAACAACTTTTCAATACTGACTAAATGAGAGACTGGACAGTACACAGCAGCAGTAGAAAATTAACAGGCAAGAAAATGAGACTATGTTGCAACTTGTAGTTAAAGATTTGAAAGAAAATTGCACAGTTGTTTATAGTTATGAAAGACATGATTTAAAAAAAAAAATCAAGTTGCTTAACATCACTGACATGTCAGCATTGGAGGATAAATTTCCCTGTATAACCAGTCGAGGAATATTACTATGATCCATGATGCAACTGAGTTATGATTATCATGTTTGTGACAAAAAATCAAGAGCATTTTTTTCCCCAGAAACTTCAAGAGATTAACAGAGCAACCCAAAGATACAACTCTTTATTTAGTCTTGTTCTAACAATTTTATTTTTAAATCAGGGAATCAAAATTGCCAGAAGATTTTTTTTCTGAGCTGAACTATGTATGAAGTCTTATCAAATCAGGCTGACAGACTAAATCTGCCTCTGCATCAAGACTTATTCTGTCAAGAACAATGTTCTTGTCTCACGCTAACCTAAGTGACAGAATCAAACACGGGCCCATTAAGTCCGTGCTACAGCCACTGATTTAAACACTTATAAGAAAAAAACTCAAAAAAACCCAAACCCACCCTTTTTTATTAACACCTTAGTGCTGTTTTTTAATATAATATCCACTACTAAGCTTAAAAAAAGAAATTGTTTCTAGTAAATCTGGGGCATGAAGTGCCCATTTTCTCTCTTCTGATTTATATCATTGTTCTGTTTTTACAGCTTACTGTTGACAGAGTGAGGTAATTCAACTACAATTTTTCCAATGTTTTTTCCCATGTACATGTAATCTACAGCACGGAATACAGACTCCAAGCCAGTGAACTTGCCCTCTGGAGACATGTCTCCAAAGTCCACCTCACAAACCAGGTCTCCTCTTTCATACATCTCGAGCAAATGCTTCAGAGCCATTTTGTATTCAGAAAGGTAATGGTTCAAGAAGAAACCCCGGACGCTGGCAGACTTCTTCAACAGTTTTGCTGGCAATAGCTCTGCTTTAATGGGCTGGAGGCCAGTGGGGTTTTGGTAGCCAGTGATAAACCCAATAACTATCAGGCGCCCTTTGATAGCCAAGGAATTGAGAGCCAAGTCAAACATCTTTCCCCCAACGGATTCATACACCACATCCACACCTTCGGGGTAGTCCTTCCTAAGCACAGATTCGACATTTTCAGTTTTATAGTTGATCGTACGGTCACAGCCAATGGATTTCAGAAAACCACCCTTTTCATCACTGGAGCAGGTTCCAATTACATGGCATTTTGCCTTCTTTGCAAGCTGCACAGCGAACTGGCCCGTTCCTCCAGCTGCTGCTGTCACCAGAACCTTCTTGCCTTCAGACAGGTTTCCCAGCTCTTTCAAACTGAGGTATGCAGTAGCGCCACTTACCATTAAAGTAAGAAACTCGGGTTTCACTGAGGGTAGAGGAACTGCATGTCTGGCAGGCACAACTGTGTATTCAGCAAAGGAACCTGCTTTCACGTAGGCCACAGCTTGACCCACTGTATAATCTGCACTAGCACTGAGTCCTAAAGCTACCACATCACCAACACCTTCAAAACCTATATCAAATGGGGGTTTAACTGATGCATCATATCGACCAGCTGAGTAGTTTATGTCAGATGCATTAATGCCGACAAATCTAGAAGAAAACAAAAATGTATTAACGAGAGTTACTCCTTCCCGAGTTCAACCTTCAATTTAAATTTCTGGGATAAATACCAGATTTTTTCTGATTACTGGTATATTTGAACAATGAGTACACTCCAGAGACTACTTTTATCAGACTTGTATAGTTTACATTCTGTTACTCTAGAATTACAGACAAATTTTCTAAACAAAAAAGTCCCAAAACAGAAACGTAAAACAAAACAAAAAAAATCCCTTATATTTTCCTTAGGTCCATTTGACCAAGCTAAGCAAGCTAAAAATAATTCTGTAAAAGATTAAAGGATGAAAATTAATTGACCACTTTATACAAGATGTGAAAGCACTGAAGAATAAAACATGCAGAGCGGTAAATATGTGGATTCTGGCAACAAATTTACATTTTTGAATATAATAATACTGTTAATGACTAATGATCATATTAACTATCGATGTCATTTGCAAGGTCACGTTACTGTAGGCAAGTACTTTTTAATTGATGGAGTCACTACAGCAAATTTGCCTTCTGATGTAGCTAATGTCAACGTTAAAATATTTTTCTTTATATAAATTACTTGCAAGACATCAAAACAACCTTGCACAGAAGGAGTAAAATTTTAAAACGGAATATCAAGTCCTACTGACCTCTAACAGGTGAAAATGGATGGCATTTTTTTTTTTTAATAGAAAGATAGTGACATTCTCACAACTTGATTAAGCACTAAGAGATAATGATAAAAACAAAGTTATGATCTAGCTTAAATGCAAAGAATCTTGAAGTTTGGAGTTTTTTAAGTAACAATATCTTTACACAGGCAAGGGAAGGTGGGGGAAGGTTCTGTTAACTGGAAAATGTAAAAAAGAAACACACGTAACAACAACGCCAGGACTATTACTACATGTGGATGTGACAACTCGAAAGGTGTACTTGACACCATGTAAAAGCTGCAGAAGTAGGCAAACAGTGCACTTTTAATTGTTGCAGTTAGCAACAAGCTCAGATCGTACGTGTATGTAGTTTTAAATTGCTTGCACACAGAGCGAGAAGAACTAAAACCGCTTTGCTCCTTTTGATTTCCTTCATTCTTTACAGCGTGGGGAGCTTCAAACTTTCACCAACGTTATGTGTAAAAAGACACGTACGCGTAAACATATCCACGCAATAAAATAGGTGAAAGCGACTGTTGCTCTTGGTAATCCTGCCTTCAATTCACTCGCAACAAAAAATGCCTACGTCTTGTTCGTAGATACAAAAAACCTTCTATTATCCTGCTTTGAGGCGACTTCCATACAGGACTGCTAAAACATGTATAAAAATTGGTAACGGAGTTGCAGCTTCCCAGGCAAACCGTGTCCCTCGGGCGCCTGGCAGAAGGGCTTGGAGCACCGAGGCGAGACGTGTCGGCGTTGCCCCGGCCTCCTCCCGCCCATACACCCCAGTTTCTGCGGAGGGTGAGGGGCCGGTGGGGAGTTGTGCTCGCCCCCTCTCCGGCCTCATCGCTTCGCCCAGCCGGGGCTCTCGGTAGCTGCGAGGCCACCCCCGGGGCGCTCACTGCCCCCGGCCCCGACCCGCCGGGCAGGTCCTGGCTCCCCGCTGGACTCAGCCTCCTTCCTCACGCTCCCGGCGCGCGTCCGCCTTGGAAGGGTGCGGAGCAGCCGTGCCCTCGGCTGGGGCAGGGCACCCCCGAGAAGGGCAGGCAGCGCAGCACTAGGAGTAACAAGCCCCCGTCTCTCCAGGAGCTTCCTCTTCCCGGCGCTGCGCGGCAGCGAGGACAGCATAAAGACAGGTAGAACAACCCTCTGAGGACAAAAACTTTGAGTGCGGGGAAGGGGCGAGTCGTGCGGGGGGCCAGGCGCCTGCCGAGCAGGGCTGGAGCACACGCACCGCTGCTTTTGTTCTGCAGCCGGGGAGGATGCGAACCCGTCCCCGCCCGGGCCGCACCGCAACTTGTGCGTGCGGCTGCAGGGGCCGCGGCGCCCAACTTGGTGCTGCCCGGCCGCGCCGGGCAAGGGATGCGGAGCTTTCCGCGGGGGTGGGCAGGGGATGCGGGGCGCCCGGGGAAGGGGGCGGCCGTGCCCGCCGCTGCCCGCTCTGGCAGGAGGCTGGGGCAGACAAAGCCGTGTGCGCTGCCCCGCTGCGCGGGGGGCTCGTCCCCGTCGCCCGCCCAGCCCCCTGCACACACACACAGACACACGCACACACAGAGACACGCGTGCACACGCACCCGCGCCCTCCCCGTCTCTGCGGGGCGGCTGGGCCACGGGAAATGATCCTCCCTGGGCTCCTGGGTTCATCATTATTAATCAACACAGCCTGCCGTCCAGCCCTCCCTCCCCCCATCTAATTTTTTTAACCTCCTTTTTATTGTGTGCAAACCCAAAACTCCTGTTCGCATTGTATGGGCTGCTTGTTTTTTCCCCGCCTTTTTTTTTTTCAAGATTGTTTAGTCTCTTAGATTCCTTGCACATTAAAACGATCGTATGCAAGGTCTGGCTTAAAACATAGTGTCTAATCTGCCTTGTCATTCCAGCTGACAGAAGTGAGGTGGGTAGGATGTGCCTGCAGTTTCTTAGATTACTTTGCTTTTAAAAGTAGCAAAAAGCACGAATTATAACTTGAAAATCAGTCTACTAACTTCTGAGACTGAGGAAAGGAGAAAGCGCAGAAGTAATGACTACTTGGGATGCTAGTGGGTTTTAAGACCTTTTATATTGCCTTGATTTACTTTCTACCTTTAAATCTATTCTTCTGAAGTTTCTAATTGAGGTTTGCTTCTCACATCTCAAGATGCAAACCTGAAGGGGGGGTGAAAAAAGCTTGAGATTGGTTTTTTAAAAAATTATTACACACATTGAGTCACCCGTTTTATTTATACTCAACAGTGTTGAACCCCCTCGTACTGTTTATTACAGAAAACAGGAGGACACTGCCGAGGGGAAGAAATGCTGCTTTTAGTACCACAACAAAGCACGAGACACTGAAAACCAGCACCACAGCCTTAAGCACAGACAAAACAAAGTCATCCAAACCAGTACTATGCAAGAAAAACATTATTTAAACCAAACACTCAGCAGGAATAGTCCTCCACTTTTCGCACTGTGATCCATTAGTCCCCTGGTTCAAAAAAACTTTCCCAACCCCATTTACTCCCTTTCCTATAAACTTTGTTTCCATCTTCCAGGCAGACAGTAAATCCTTACAGTTATTTTGGAAATATGTCACTTCCTCAGGAAAATCTCGAAAATCCCCCAACAACTTTAAGAAGGACCAAATCTTCACAGCCTTTGGGTCCTTCTGCAATAAAACAGAGAGCCCTTGCTTCCACACCTGCCCTCGCCCCGCTTCCTCCCCAAAACCAGGACAAACGGACATAAGAAACTTAAATGGCTTCATTAACGATCTTTTTACCACCTTTTCCCCTCCTCTTCCTCTCCTACATAGAATCTAAGTAAAAAAAAAATTGCCTTAACTGATTTCTAGTTTTGAAGGATTTTTGTATAAAAGATGGATTATTTTTTTTCTGTATAAAAAAGAAGTAAGGGTTGCTGGCATAGCTCTCTAACAGATAAGAAAGTTCCCCCTAACTGCCTCTTATTTTAAAATATCTATCTATACACAGATTTTAATTTCCCATTCCCATAAATCCCAAACCAGAATTTAATTGTGGTGAATGAGGATTGTTTTGCATGAAAAGCTCAAAGCAATTAATACTATTCATGGGTGTGACTGGGACTAAAATGAATAAATACAAAAAATGCCCTCCTGGAACTCAAAGTCCTTTATTGTTTTGTTTTTAATTGTATGCTTCTACCTATTAGAAAATCTATAGTTGTGTTTAGGGCTTGGTTTTTTTTGTTTGTTTCTTTTTTTTTAAACTAACTAGAGTCAGGGACTCATCCTTCTAGGATGAGATAATGCTTCCCCAGAATGACAAGAGAGGGGGAAACATTCAGAACTCGCTTCCTGCTGCAGCTTCCATAAATGTCTTACAGTAATGTGATCCTGTGTCTTCTGTGATATTCTCCAGAAAATAACAGTAAATAGAGAAGAAATTACACAAATAATACAAAATATAAGAACTCTAAACCTAGACTTCATTGTTCACCTCTCCCTCCCCTCTATCCTCACATCCTCACTCATACATGTGTGCCACTACGAGAACATGTGTGTAACAGGCTGATGTGTTAAAACCCAGTAATTGCCAGCCTGAATCTGTGGACCAGCTCCAGCCTTTAGTCTGGTATAAGCCCTTTTACCTTGAGGTGTGCACATCCCACAAGCACCCAGGGAGCCCACCCAACAAAGGGAGGGAGGACAAGGAGAAGGGAAGAGTTACAGTGGAAACTATATATAAAAAAAAATAATTTTTTTTTAAATTTACAGGAGGGCGGGGGAGGGATGAGAAAGACTCTAAGTGCATATGTTGAGGGGAGGGGATTTGAGAAACAGGGATGTCACTCTGCCTTGCATTACCCGAAACTTGCTACTTGTATCTCAAGTCTTTCGACCTCTTCCACAAAAAGGAATTTAACTCCAGCTGGATGGCCGTTTCATGCCATTACTGTTCCACGGTCATTAGTGGATGCAGCAACACAGTGTTTTAGACTTTGAGGTTTGGAGGGAATTTTAGTCTCAGAAATCCTAGTGGGAGATGTCAGCATTGGATTGAAGTGCCACAGCAGCTTTCTTTTGAGCTCCTGGAGGAGTCTCTGCTCTTCCTTCTTCTTGCCCCCTCTTTATGTGTATTTATATGTTACATATGGACACATAAATGTATGTTACACATACACACGGTGTCACATGCTGCCTAAATGTAACTTGCAGCATTGTTCTCAAGGCAACTGAGTGCTTCTCTAAGCTCCCACGGAGAGCATGGCAAACTATGTGTTACTACGATTTCCTTGCTTGACAAGAACCTTAGAGTGCTATTCTCTCCAGTGCCAGCCACGCAGTCTGCTCCAAAGTTCCCAGAGTTTCAGCTTCCCCTCGTGAGCAGAGAAACCTCACGACCTTAAACCGCTTAGTTTTAGTGCAAGGTACCACGGCGTCTAGGAAGGAGCCAGCGAGAACGAGCAGGTTTTTTATGGAGCCAGCTGCGGGAAGGCACGTTTTGTCCTCAGGAGTCTTCATTTCACGGCGAGCTGGCCACCGTGCCGGGCGTGGGATTTACGGCGCGTTATGCTAAGCAAAACTGTCACCTCCTCACCCTTTCCCCTACCCAGCTCCACTCCGAAAGCCGCCAACAACCGCGGGCTCTCGTCCCCGCCGAGGGAGGCCGAGGGCCGCCCTGCCCCCTCCCGCCGCCCGCCTTTGGCGCGCAGGGACGGGGGTGGCGCCGGGCCCGGCCCTCGGCCTCCCCGGTGAGTCACAGCGGGATGGGTGGATAGAGGGATGGGGCGGGGGCAGAGAGGGAGAGCGGCGTGCGGGGCAGCGCCGAGGCAAGAGCGGCTGGTGCGGTCCCGCACACCCGGCGGTGCCGGGGCACTGCGCGTCAGCGTCCCCGCTGGGACCGTGCGGGTGGGATGGGAACACGCTCGCGCCCCGGGCACTGTGTTCGTGTAACGAGCCCGGGCAGAGGCCTGGGAGGGGCTCTGCGAGAGCTTCCCGGCGTCTCCCTCCCTCCTCGGCGCTCACCGAACATAGAACTTGCCTCTTCTCCCGCCGCCCCACCCCCTGGCAAAGGGGCCCTGGGGTGTTTCTCTTCCTTCGGGCAGGCGCACGCCGGGAGCAGCGCACACAGACAGACAGACAGACACACCCCTCCGCCACGGAAAGAGGAGGAGGAAGTGTCACCCTCACACACGTGGATAGGGCGACCGGGCTGTAGCACCAGCCGTTCAAAACAACAACAACAACAATAATAAAATTAAATTAACAGTCGCCAGATGGCGGCTGGTACAACTTTGGAGCCGGTCTCCGAAGTGAGGGACCCTGTGGGAAGGAGGAGGCCACAAGGTGCCAGAAGTCGGCGGGGGCCGCCGCGGGGCCGGGGCGCGAAGGGGGAGGGCGGGGGGAGGGGGCTCACCTGTTCCTGACAAGAAGGTCTCCGTCTCCCGGGAGTGGCACGGGCGCGTCCTGCTGCAGAGTGACCGCTTCCCTGAAGTTTTGGCTCAGCTTAGTCACCACCAGCTTCTTCATGGAGCTGGGGATGGACGAGCCCTGGAAATCCAGAAAGTGACGGGAGTAGGACATGTCCAGGATGGGCCGCGACCAGCTGCCACCGACGTAGGACCAGGCGGGACCGGGCTGCCACCGCCACCACCACCGCGCTGCCCGGGAGCTCAGCAAAGCGCCGCTTTTCGCGCTAAAACTCATGCCCTGCCTCGGCTCTCCTCTCCCGCCCCGCTCGGGAGAGCTCTGGCTCGGGATCCTCCAGGCAGCTCGCACGACCCGCCGGCAGGAGAAACTCCCCGCTCGCAGCTATGTGTGTACGTAAACAGAGCCCCCGCGCCGCAGGCTGTCCCACCCCGCCCAGCCGGCCCCTCCGCAGCACGGAGACGCCGCCGGAGGAGCAGCAGAGGCGGCGAGATGGTCCCCCCGCAGCAGCCGCTCTTCTTCTGCCGCCGCTTGCGCTGCCGAGGAGCGAGGCCGGCCCGCTCCCGCGGCCGTCCGTCCCGTCCCGCCGGCGCTGCGCCTGCCCCTGCCTGCGCCTGCCCTTGCCTGCTCTGCCTGCCGGGAGGCAGGTGTGCGGCGGGCCGAGTTGCCTCCTAAAGGTGGTGGTGGCAGCTTTTAGTTTGCACCCTGCCTCTGACTAATGGGTTTAAAAATCGGAGGGGGGAGGGGGGAAGACAGACGGACAGAGAGAAACGCCTCGGATTACCCCCCGCGCCCCATTCTTTAGTTTACAAAAAGAGATTTTCTTCCTGCAAAAAAAAAAAAAAAAAAAAAAAAAGGAAGAAAAAAGGAAAAAAAAAAAAGAAAGAAAAAAGAGTGGGAAGAAAGCACGGTAAATTATGGGCCGGGGAAGGTTAGAGAAGTGCGGAGAAGTTGCAGCTAATCTCCTAATGTTGTTATTAGCCGCCGCCGAGGAGCCGCTGCCCGCGGGCGGACGCTCCGCCCCTTCCGTGCGAAACGTTTCACTTCCTCGCAAGGTGCTACGAATCAACCCCGAGACGGCGGCGGCGGCTCCGCGCCGGCCGCGGGAGGGGATTTAAACGGGAGAAGATGTTCCCGCTGCCACCGCCGCTGTCCTGCCGGCGGGGGAAGGGTAACAGGCTACTCTGTCACTTTGTTGGGGTCGCAGGGGTTTTCCCCCGCTCCCTGCTACTGCTAGAAAATATTTTTGGGGTTTTTTTTCCCTCCTTTTCTTTCTCTTTAAATATATATATATATAGTTATATGTATATGTATAAAATCACCTCTCGCTCTAGACTACGTTTGGGTGAGGGAACCTACGCAGGGAATCAACTGGGTCAAGGGACCGAAGTCAATGTGATGGAGCCGCCAATCCCAACTTGGTAGAACTAAAGTAATGTAATAGAGATGTTGCACCAATGTCGCGTGTAGTTCCCAGAATTAACTCCCTCCTACCAGTATAAAGTGCTCAATGCTTAATTGTGCGGTGTTAAGAAGAAAAAAAAAAAAAATCCCCTTCTGCCCCAAAAAGAACAAAACTGCAGTTCCAAGTGTTTTCTTTTAGGAATCAGCTGAGTAGTTTTTATTTGCTTTCTTGACTTAAAAAAAGGAAAGGGAAGAACCCTTCTGTTCTCGCAGCTAACGTTATATAAATCCCCAGACACATACTGTGCAAAATGTATTAGCAGCATGTTTAATATGCTGCAGTTCTCGCTCTGCAATCTGTTGGTATTTTAAAGTAAGAATGAACTGTAATCTCCCACAAATCATTTTTAATTCAATGCCGGGTATACGTGTGCCACGGCGAGGTATCATCTCCTGCCTGCCTCTTTTTTTTAAGTTTGCTGGAACAAGACCTCTGCTGAAGTTAAATCAGCACATGCGTCTTGCACAGCACTTTAGCAAGTGGATTATAATAACAACCCCCTCAACGCGTGTCTCACATGAGGAATCTTTTATGCTGTGCTGTATTAAGACTTCTTTTTTTTTTTTGTCATATTGTTTAGCTCTGGGAAAGGGAAAAAAATGAAAACAAAGCAATTAAAAAGATTGACAGGTATGGGTTTGTGTGAGACCTATTTGTAATTGTCAGGGTGACGTGGGCAAGAGGAGGAGGAGTAACAAACTGAAGCAGGAAAAGCAGCTCGATGTGTCTGTCTATCAGTTGAGACTGTCTGAGAGCCCTGGGATCCGAATGTGTGTTATATTTCAGTGAAAAGAGAAGAGAGGGAGAGTGGATCTCTTTCTCTCCCAGGAGTTTAAGGCGGGGGGGGGACAGTTCACGTTAATCTGTCCCACTCAGTGAATG